>NC_041059.1:10847141-11147141 GCF_900634775.1 Gouania willdenowi
TCAATAACCTCCTACCCAGCTCTTTGAAGTTGAACGAACCATCTTTTCTCTGTATCAATGTTTGTTTGTCTCTGATTAGTCACTGCCTCTCCCTCCGCCCCTCAGCCTCCCGCTGCTGCACTGGATCCTTTTCTCTCCAACTTTTCATTTTCCTTTGCACCTTGTGACTAGTCAGGGGGCCCACTGATCTCAAAAGGCTTTAATCTCCTAAAACAACAATTACTGTGTGCATATGCACAGCAGAGCTGCGTGTGTGTGTGTGTGTGTGTGTGTGTGTGTGTGTGTGTGTGTGTCCACCCGTGTGCAACTGCTAGGGTGTTACGTAATTTCACTGGGCCACATTTGGTGCTAAAAATGGACATGGATAAAACTATTGTGACCAAGGGCAATGCTACTGTACAGAGGCAAACAAAGAAGAAAAGTGAGAACAGGCAATTTGAGCCATGTGTGCTCAAATTGTTCATGGATTTTACTAACTAAAACCTATCAGTCCTGTATGGTTATAGGTGTCAGAATTAATTTAGTTTTTACTTATAAAACAAGCATTCAAGCTTTCAAGCTTTCAAGTTCAGGTGAAATAAAGCCAATATAGACCCATCTTTTGCTTCTGTCTTCAGTCACCTAAAAAAACTAACAAAATGTTTTTATTTTTATTCATTTTATCTATACTATAACGCAAGAAAGGTCTGTGTGCATGCGTGTAGAGCGAATATCTCCCCGGCGCGGTGTCTGTTCAACCTGAAACTTTGTCAACGGCTTCTAAATATCAAAAGTGTGTGCATCCGTTATTTTGGAGTAATTTGGTCATTTCAAAACAGAGCCAATCGCTCACTGAAGACCTGGAGTAGCACCAGACCTTTGCGCAGGCAAACGAGTCAGAAAAAGGTCCTGTGTACTTCTCTTGAGGAAACATACTTTTTGACTGTTCCTTATTTGATGATAACGTTTCAAAACGTTTATTTTCATGCTTGTTTGACCTTTCGCTGTATAGACCGGAGCTGTATAGACCAAAAGTTATACCGGGACCCGGAAGTTATTGGTGGGCAATGGTTGCGGGTGTGTTGAAAGCTAAGGATGAAAAATGCACATTTCTCTGCAGATACGACATTATAAATGCTGATATTTTCACCACGTGCTATATAACCAAATGCGCACCTTGGATGTATACGCTGAACGCACACAGAGTCGTTTAAAGAGAGAGTTGCGACAACGCAAGAGTTCCCGGAAGTTTCAAATAGTTCCTGCGGGCCCTTTTTTTCCCCCCCTTTCTCTTTACACGCATTTCAACAACCTGTGACGGAGTATGCGCATGCGTGCGTGTGTGAGAGAGAACCCTCGGAGGAGCCAGCAGCCAGCAGCACAGGTATCGACACACACACACACCTCAAAACACACATAAGGTTATTATAATAAAAATATACTAAATGAGTAAAAAAAAAAACAAAGAAAAAACAATATTTATACAAAAAGTACCCAAAACGACCACAGAAATGCACAAAAATATACAAACAGGCTCCAAAAACACACAAAAAAAAACAAATATTACAGAAAAAATACACCAAAAATATGAAAATGACTCAAAATACATTTGTACAAAAAATACACAAATGACAAAAGAAGGGCACAAAACTACACTAAAAAACATACAAGAATACACAAAATAACTCCAGAATCACACTGCAATGACAACAAAAAACAATAATTATGCAAAAAATGCACAAAAAGACAACAGAAAGATACAAAATGACACACAATGACTCCAAAAAACATACATTACAGAAAAATACACCAAACAAAAAAATATATAAAAATGAGAAAACAACAAATACATTTATCATGCGTATGTCCCATAGAACTAAATCAGCAAAATTGCACTCTATTTTACTTAGCACCCGCAAATATACCAATTTATAACACTACAGAGTACTGAATATATACACCTATTTCTACATCCAACCTTGAAACACATACTCATTTGGCCATAATTGACAACTCACTCTATAAATACATACTTCTGATGGGCACTGTACTAGTAGATATAAAGATATATAAACTGCTTTTTTTTTTTTTAAAAAGGAGAGCTGAATTTTATGCACTAAACTTAAAAACACAGTTATGGAACACTCGTAAATTGTGTCGACTCGGCATATGAGAGAGAGAGAGAGCGAGAGAGAGAACACAGTCAAGACGACAAACTGCAGCCTACAGATGTTTACCCGAAAAATCCTTGCCTTTTAGTTAGTGTAACACTTATCCAGCATTAATAATTCACTAAGGTATCAGCAATCGAATACATCACCAGGCAATCTGAAAAGTTAAGAGTATATCATTGGCTCAAACAGGGGAAGAGTGGAAAGTACTACACTATACGAGAATGGCTAACACACTTTACTTTTAGATGGAAAGAATATCAGAAAAAGGCTGAGATGATGAGATGAACAGGTTTCAACAGTGCATGTGTGTGTGTGCGTACAATATGATGTACAGCACTGATGGCCATCTCTTTCATTAATCTTTAATCACTTTGCCTCCCTATAAATACCTTTCCAATGATCTAATGCATTATTCAGTTTCTCTTTGGCCGGCCTACACAAACATATACAAGCAGTAGTACATATACACACCAATACACTCACCTTGAAAGCCAAGAAAGAGCCTGTATCCTAAAGAGAGAAAGTCCTACAAACAGTAAGAAGGAAAAGGGCCCGTGAGTAGAAAATAAGCAGAGGTTTGTCCTGCAACGAGTAAAATTCAATCCACTTTAATCTGTTAGAGTCTCTGTGTGTATTTTGGTATGTTTATAGACATGTTTTTGAATGCATGGAAACTAATGAAAGCTTGACTTTCAGTTCCTCCATTGGGATTTTACAATAACGGTTAACTGCGGTGCGCAAATGCATTTGTGTAAAATTTTAACCACGTTAATAGACAACCCCGTTTCATCTCGTCATCGAATTATGTTAGCTGGTAAATCGGGTGTCCGGTGAAAGGGTAGGGTGACATGGAGCTGGAGGAAGATGGGGGAGAGGGGTAGAAGGCTAATGGAAGAGGAGCTGCCACTGGGGTAATAGTCCATGGATTGGTGACACAGAAATGATAGTGAAAGGGAGGAGACAATGGTGAGAGGGGAGGGTCAATCAATGCTTAAGAAGCTTTCTGTCCCCTACAGGGATCAGTGCATGAGTGTGTGCCAACACCACCAGGTTATAATGCAAACCTAACTATTGGTCCAACTATCTGGCTGAATTTCATATTTCTACTTTACTTTTGTATTTTTGTCCAGCTTTTGCTCAGTTCCTGTTTTATACTCCATATTATTGTTAATGGGTTCGATGGTACTTATGCAATGTTAGTGGGCACAAAGCCGGCTACAGCCTAGACCAGGTGCCAGACACATGGAAACAACTCAAATCTAGGAGTCTAACCTTTTTTTCAGTTGGCAGAATTGGCCCTACACCACGTGTTGCCCAGTAAAAATTTTTAAAAATATCCAAAATTATTTTATATGAACTAGAAATGTTTGTAGGAACTGGAAATGTTTTAAGAACTGGAACTTTGTTTTCATTTGGGGGCTGTTAGTGAAGTAGTGGTTTGCGTTGCAACACGTCATTGGTACAAATTAATTGGTGAAGTTGATTGGGTAAATGCCGACTGGTCCATTGGCTAATTCTGTGAAAACTTGCCAAGCCAAATATAAAACATTAAAAAACAACTGCAAAAAGAGCATTTTCAAGTCAAAGCTGGGGATGTAAATGCACAAACTGCGGCACATTTGAAGCTATCACGGTGATGCACGCTCATGCATGCACCTGCATGTAGCTTCTGTGCAGTGAGACGATGACCGCTTGAAGGAAAGCTTGCGCCGCCTGGAAATACTTTCAGCTAAACAGTGACAAAGTGAAATGCAAACTACTCAACGCAAAACTCTCAGGCTATTTCAAACGCTCGAAGCAAGACGTCATTAAACAGCAGCTGGACGTCAGCACTCAGGCTGGTCAAAGACAGAGCAGCTTAGCATGCTAACGGCGCTAGCTTCTCATCTTTGTTTGGCAACGATGTTATGACGTCAGGGAAGAGAAAATATCTATGGGGAGTCAACTCAGATAACTAAAAGGATGTGTGAGGTATCTGTGAAAAGGTACAAGTCAGACATTAAAAGTGAGTGTGTTTTATTGGAGAAGTTTGTAAATCTGAGATAATAATAACAGCCATGATTATATGGCTGCTCCATTTGTATAATGAAGAAATCAAAGCTTGACTTCTTTGTGTAATATGTGAGGCCTGAAAATGTTATTAAGAGCTGAACAGCAATTCTGATGAGTGATTTGAGATTTGATTGTTTATTTGTTGGCTTTTGTATAGTGAGTTATTAAAGTTTAATGTGATCATTGATCAATAAAAGTCCTACAGTCCGACAGGCAGCAGTAACACTGTTACTGTTGCCTGTTGGACTGTTATTGTCCAAATGTTTGGTCTTCAGTGCTTTAAACTAAATAACTTGGGAATGTCACTCCACTGCTCATTGGTTTCTTTTCAGTGTGAGTTGCCTCCTTTGATTCATCACTAAGGAGATACTTTGATGTCCAGCAGAGTTCAGCTGCTCAGTCTCTCACACTGAGCACATCTCTCAGAATTTGATATGCAAAGGATGTTTTCAGGTTTTTAAATGCACACAATAGTTTTAAAGAGAACGTTTTGTCCTTGTAGATTATTTTGTCATTTAAGTGAATTGAAAAACCTTGTGTAATAAACTGGTGAATAAGGAAACACCAGAGTAGTCGGCACGTTAAACAACGGTTAGCAACAACCCTAATAGTCACCAGTACAAAAGATGGATGGGTGTTTTTTTTAAAGAAAGCCTTCAGGTCCTCCTAAATGCACATACTTTCACACACACACAGTGATGCACTCCAGGAACAGGTCTGGACATGGAGGGGAAAGAGTGTGACAAAATAAAAGACACAATGTTGAACGGTAAAGCCGAAGATAAAGAGAAAAGAACAGTAGTAAAAAAAAAAACCTAAACATGATTGAGCATTCCATACATGGGGTGTATGGGGGATATATCGCAGGGGATTTGGAAAAAACCAAGTGTTTAACTTGGCGCCAGACAGCATTTTAAAACCTGTCAGCAAGCCACACTACACACGCACACAGACGCACGCAGAAACCCCAAAACACACATGCATACCAAGTATCAACATTGCAAGTGTGCAAGTGACACAAACGTCTTTTGGTGACTTCCTATTATGTTTATTTTTTTTTTAGTTGCCCTCCACCCATTCTCCCTGAAAGGCAGATTCCCAGATAAAAATAGCCAGGGGAACTTTTCAAACATGACTGCTTTTCTGCAGGGAGTGTCTGCTGACTGACTGCTAGACTAAAGAGGTTAAAGAGGGGTTATGAGCACTATTGGGCTATTGCGCAACAGTTGAGCAAAAAGTAGCACTGAGGCAGGGGAGAGGTGGATGAATACGCTCCCCAGCACAAAATATAAAATCCTATGTTGCTGTGCTTCTCCTATAAGGTTTTTGGCGTGTAAACCTGTACACAGACAGCACAACAGTAGACTGCTAAACATTATCGCTTTTTTTCTGAGGTATTACGTCATTTCAAATAATAAAAACAGTATCATGCGTCACGATTTAAATACAAGTGCGATATATTCGCGTGATGTAATTTTACAAATGGCCCATACACTCTGGTCTCAATTTTTTTTTTACCAATTGTTCCATGAATATTCAATAGGCACACTGTAAATGTTTAGTTTGACCAGATAAACACTTTTTGAGATATGCCTAATTTTGTGAGGAGGGGATGTGTTGATTTACTCTCGTCCTTATTTTTCTTCCATTTTCTGCTTCCAATATATCCAGAATTACATATCACATAATAAACTCAAATTTGGTATAGTAATACAGCTCCACCTACACTTTCAGAACATAGAAAAAAGAAAAAGATCTGCTATACATCCTATCTGGTGGAAATGTCAGCCCCTCATGTTCGGGCCCTCAGTAAACAACTTTGCAGCTTTGAGCTATGTGCATAGTTCAAATAACTAATAAACAATAAATGATTATGAAACCCTATTCGCACGGGATTAGTTTTTCCTAGCGACCACATGCGATTTGTAACAACTGCGGAGAATGTCTGTGATGTTAATCCCGTGCGGATCGACAATGTCAGTAATTTGCAAAGTAAAAATTACCCCTCAAATTACCTACTGTATTTTGCTGAACTCCGAGGTCCTGTGATAGTACTGATCCAATGCAAATAGGCATCTCTGTGATTTGGACAGAAATGGGCGGTATCTAAATCTGTATACCCTTCGTTCTTTATTCAGTCTGTGGATGTTTTAGCTCATAAAAAGCTGCTCACGTTTATGTTTTGTTTTGCAGTGTTATGATCCAAATAAACTGGTGTGAAGAACAATAGATGTTAGAACTTCTAAGATTTGACACCTTTGTAAAAACAATTACAGCTTTTTTGAGGGCAGTAAAATGTTTATTTTGTACGTTATAAATACCGCTAACAGCAGCCGTCAACACACACGTAAGTTGATCATAAGAAACGAGGAGTATCCGTAGATTTATTACGCCACCTCTGGTTCCACGTGTGCATGTTTTACGTAAAATCAGTTTTTTAGTTTGGATTTAGTTATGTATTAATAACGTTTCAATTCACCAGTAATGTGACTTATGCGTTGCTGCATTTTATGTCTGGACCGGGAGCAAAAGTCCACCCAGTCAACAGTTTATCCGGATACTGTTTGGTCCGTAACACTGTTCGGGAAAAGTTGTCAGATATTCATAAATTCGGACTTCCAGCATCAACAATTCTTTCATGAAACGTCATCGACACATAAATTACACCTTGGCCATCGATGTGAGGTGGAAAACATGATACAAGATCATTTTTCATCAAATGCATCAGAGGAAAAGTCCGTCTGTGTTTCCCCTCTGTGTAGTGAGATTAAAACATGAAGCTCTCGTCCTAGTTTCCCCGTAAATATCCAAATATCACACAAACAGAACCTGATCTAATTTTAAAACAAAAAATGTTGCTTGTTTGTTTTTAGTTTTTTCTGTTTCTGGCTTTAAATTAATAAAACAAAAAAAACAATCGTTTTTTATATTTTTTTTATTTGGTTTACGCAGCGTATTGACATCATATCTGGGAAATGTCCGTAAATTTCAGCAAAACCTCAGGCTTCGGTTATCCCGTGCAAATGCGCCACATGAAAAGCAGACGTTGGGGGGTCATTTATTTATTACATGTGGTCCCTAGGTAAAACTAATCCTGTGCGAATAGGGCTTAAGACACAGGGGCAAGCTACAATGACCTGATGTAAAGCAAAATATGAAAATAGCCACAACAGGAGCATTTTTAAAACACTACTGTTCTGGGAACTTTTTATGTTACTACTGTCTGCTCTGCCTGTGAACTGTTTATTGTCCAAATGTTTGTTCTTCAGTGCTTTTTGAACTAGGGATGTCCCGACACATCTTTTTCACTTCCGATACAATACTGTTATTGCAGCCTTGAGTATTGGCTGATAACAATCCGAAACAATATCAGCACGAATCATACGTACTTTTACTACTTATTTTGTAGTGTGGAATGTTAGAAAAGGCTTGATCAAGTGATGTTACTCAAACAGAGAACAATAGTCATCAACTGTAGGTATGAGAAAAACTGACCCATTTATTATTAACCAATTGGTTACATACATTTAAACCTTCAACATAATATCTACAGTATATCTGAAATTTTAGATGCAGTCCGATAAAATCCGATATTCGTTTTTTGGCTGATATCGGGACACCTCTACTTTAAACTAAATAACTTGGAAATGTTGCCGCAACCTTTTCCTAAATGTCCTAAATCTAAGAACTTAGATGTATACATAAAAAAATGTTATGACATCAGAATATAAAATTACTAACTATCTTAAATGGTTTCTAAGAAAAGCTGTCCCCTTTGAAGATACCACGAACAGAGTAAAAAAAACGGCACAAGGACAATAACTATTTGCGCACTTCTCATTTTCTAAATCCATCAAGGCATTGATACCCTATAGCCACACACTAAATTTGGTTATCCAATCTTAAACGATTTCTAATAAAAGCTGTCCCCTTTGAAGTTACCTCAAACAGAGTAAAGAAAAACGAAACAAGGGCAATAAAGCTGGAAAAAAAATTACGCGCTTCTCATTTTCGAACTCCATTAAGTTATTGATACCCTGAAGCCACACACCAAATTTGATTATCCTATATTAAACGGTTTCTGAGAAAAGTTGTTCCTTTTGAAGATACCTCGAACAAAGTAAAAAATAAAAAACAGATCAAGGGCAAAAAAAATAATTGCTCAGTTCTCATTTTTGAACTCCATCTAGGTATTGATACCCTGAAGCCACACACCAAATTTGGTTATCCTATCTTAAACAGTTTCTAACTTTAACTCGAACAAACAGAGGTCAAACCGACATCCCTCTTCCACACTTTGTGGTGGGGGATAATAACTTGGTATGCAGAGGATGTTTTCAGATGTTATTAAATGCACTCAATATTATTAACAACCGTAGAATGTAGAATATTTTGTGCTCGTGTTATAGACTAGTCAATAAGGTAAACAGTGTAGTCTGCAAGGAAAATTGTAGCTTAGCAACATCCTTTATGTATACATGAGCTGTAACACTGCAGGCCAATCTTCTGCTGTAAAGATGCCTGATGTCGTGACCAGTATTATTGGGGTTAACCTAAAAAGATTAGGAGTGTAGATTACAACACCACTGGGGCCGAGCCCTGCCGCTGGCAAAAACAGCAACCAGTGTATCGCTATTACCAGAGGATTACAAACAACTTATGTTATGTGTGTGCGTGTGTGTGTGAGATTAGGTAAAATTCCAGTAAAGTGTGTATGTGTGTGTGAGCACAAACACAGAAGGACTGAATAAAGAGGACATTTTGACATTTTACATGCAGATTATGCTCAAACAACGAGAGAGGTGAGAGTTCAGGGTTTGACCTGAAGGACGGGTCACTGTATGACCAGGACCCAAAACAAAGCATCTCATCCAGAAGTATCACAGTTATAGAGTTACTTGATCTTCACGTGCGTGTGTGTGTGTGTGTGTGTGTGTGTGTGTGTGTGTGTGTGTGTGTGTGTGTGTGTGTGTGTGTGTGTGTGTGTGTGTGTGTGTATGTGTGTGTGTGTGTGTGTGTGTGTGTGTCAGCAGACTCCGATCAGTTTCAGTGGCGCCGCCGTCACCGAGAAGCTGTTACATACACCCACAAGCACCGACATACAAGCTTTGTTCAGAAATAATACCTTTACAGAGCTGCCCACGCAGAAAATCCTGCCTCCTCTAGATACACACTTCATTTTCTTTTACAACAACGTGCCATTCTGCTCCTCACGCCGAATCACCTCTGCAACACTGGAGCTCTGTAAACCACCTATATTAAATTACAATACACATGCGGGCGCACAACACAAAACAGCTGCTGAGCAGAGCAGGTCAATCAAAGCCCACCAACACACCCCACTGCATTCTTAACCTGAATTTTGATACTCATTTGAAAGGAGACCAGTGTGCTTGTGTGTGTTCATAAAGTATGTGCACATTTTGAAACTAGCAGCTTTACACAGGAATAGCACCATCATCTTAAGTGACATCTGAGGAATTAAAACTATTTCTTGCATTAATGCATTCTAGTGTTGGTGTGTTCCAAAAGGCTAAGGGATTGTAGCTGTTGTGTATCCCCCCTCGTGTGTAATGCAACACAGCCGGTAACTATTAACCTTCCAAGCAGGAATGTGGGAGGTCCAACAATTCAAATAAAAAGCTGCAACAGTATGTGCAAGTGTGTAGGATTTTGCTTTTAACTTCACAAATTTTGCAAAAGTTTTTCATCAATACCTGTGTGAAGTTGCAGGCCCACCCCATTACACTGTGTGTTTACCAATAACTAATACAGTAAATATAGGTCAGGCTAACACAAAGCTATTACTGTACAACTTGGCTCACAGACAAGCACGCGTATAGCCTGAGGACACAATTAGCTCTGTGGCTGTAATGAGTTAAAAGTTACATTCAAATGGAGCTTTTGGTGACAGACCTCACAAACATAGTCAAACTGAACAGAGGCCTAATAATCTATAGGATATGATGGTCGGAGCTGAGGTCAAAGTGCAGGTCTGGGGGGCTTTGGGGGGGGGGGTGGGGGGGTGGATGGCTTAAGAGCAGAGTAGGACAAGCGATGTGAACCAAACCCTGAGTGTCAAGGGTAATATTGCCCTACTGATCAAGGGCATCACAGGACTAATAGTAGGGTGGTCCATTAGTGTTGTCTGGGTGAGCACATAGTTCCCTTTGGTCAGGTTCCTGTCTAAATAAAGGCATTTACACAATTGAATCCCACTTTACTAGAAGTCATTTGTCAACTTCATGAGATAGAGCAGAGTTTACCAACCTTTTCCGTCTCGTGCACCCCCTGAGAATCTCTTTAAATTAAGAGCATGCCTTTGTCACTTCAATTTAGTAAGGCTTGTTTTATTTGTTTACATGTTGGCCTCTGAACTCTCCTCTACAGCATCTTATACATGTCATCCTGATCTGTAATAGCTACAGAGATGCAGTAATTAAAACTATGTATACAATTATTTCCTCCTAGTTTGCATTCATAAACATTGTATATCAGAGAATATTTTTGTTTCCATTCATTGGTATCTACTTTGATAGTCTTCAATATGTAAGTATTTTTTTAAGGAAAATAAGGCCAGATTATTGTTTACCCCTTTGATGCCGTTTAACGTCAACGGGTGAATAAACTGTCTGCTAAGCATGTAAGGTGTCTGAAAAAGGCATATAAAATTACTTATGTTAAATAATTTAATAAATGTACAAAGCAGTTTATCTCAAGTGAAAAGAAAAAAATTATAATTTAATCATTATTGTGCTATTGTTTGCACACCCACGAATAAATAAGTACTAAAACATGTATGGCGCCGATAATATCAAAGCAATGTCACCCATCAGTCCCTGCCGCTGTTGGAATTTGTGACCCATTTTTATGTAATCTGAGGACATTTTGTGGAGTAATTTGAAGAAAATTAGTTATTTTAATAATTTGAGATTAAAAATGACTGCCATCATGTGACATAAACGTGGGGGAAATGTGAGCTCTGCTAATATTGTGGAGTTGCATTGAATTTGTGCATTAATTTGGAGATATCTACAACTGAATTTGTTGGTAATTTACACAATGATTAATTGCTTCTCTAACTTTTTTGCTTGCTGCTGTGGGCCGAAATGGATGCTCTAAAGGACAGGATTTGGTTTCCAGGCCTTGAGTTTGACACGTGTGTCCTCGCGGTATATGTACCCCTGGTTGGAAACCAGTGGCATAGAGGACCAAATCCCAACTTTTAAAAGGTGTGTATTTAGAAAAAAGTGGGACACATCAATGTTCCAACTGGAAAAACTCAGTCTGTCAACTGAAAAATCAATGTTGATGATATCGACAACACAAATGTATGCATTTCTTTCTTTTTTTAACAACTAAAAGCTTTCACTGACATAGTAGACATAAACATGCACGGATGCATATGATTTTAGCCCACAGTTGTGTCAGCTTTCACAGTATTCCTCGACAGCAATCAAAGCCAGTTTTTTTTTTTTTTTTTGGGAATGGGGCAGAATCTAACGTTTATTTTCTGGCAAAGATAATCACTTTCATTGTCAAACATCATCTGGTTCAGGCTTTAAGTATGCTCGCTGAGCCCGATCACAGCAGGAAGCTGTCCCATAAACCAGGCTGTAAAACTGTGCTGGGATGGTAGGAGGTAGTGGTTTTGCTGTGGTCAGCACTGCGAGGGAGTTTTCACAGATAAGGCTAATCGCTCCGCTTATCATCACAGCGGTGGTTGAGATTGAAAAGCATATGGCTACAGTCGTACACTTAAAGCCAGACAGAGACACCGTGGATCATTTCTTCTTCTCACTCATTTATTACACTTTTGTTTCCTGCCTTTCCATATTATCCCCTTATGTGTATGATAGCTGAAACAAATGTGACACATTATCACTCTTGGGAAGTTGGAATCAACATAAAACAGTTATCATTAATTCTATCTGTTGAATGAAAACAAGACAATGTGTATGCCTTGCTTTGCCACCCCAACACTCACTCACTAAGATTTCACACACATGCAGAAGTGCACTCACTCACTTCATTCGTCCAAAGCACCACCAAACCACGAGCTACTCAACACCAATATCACCACAAAGAGAGGTCCCTGGCCCCACAAGTCTACACACAATCAGTCCTAGGCCCTGCCCCACTCGCTCCATTGTCCTGCACTCCACACACACACTCACAATGGCCACTCAGAGCCAGGGGTCCCACTCTGCAATTCCATCATACAAAGACACACACCCGTCCTTAACCCATCACAGAGCAGAACATGACAGAGGCAACAGGAGAGAGAGAGAGCTTGTTTTTGGGGCTGCAGCATGAATCACAGAATACCTTTAGCATTAATCATTAGCAAAGCTTTAGAAATAATTTGAGTGGAGATGAGATTGTACACACCACTTCTCTGCTGACTAATCCAAAGTTGTCTGTCGCTCTTTACAATCACACTCGACAGACATTAACCACAGACAAAAACCAGGTAAACAAGAGTGATTAGATAGAAACGGAAACAGAGAGATACAGTTCAGGCTCCAGCACCACAAAACCAACAGCCTTCCGCCAATAACAGCCCCCCGCCAATAACAGCCCCTGGTAGATTTATACAACTTCACTGTTTACTACCTCATCACAAATCCTATCTTCCGTCAATGCTGATAAAGTAGCAATGAACACATAATGCTACAAAAAACGTCAAAAAATACAAAAACGAAGCTTCAGTAAAGTTAAAGTTCCCCTAAAAAGTTTGATTCCATGTGCATCCTTCATGTAGCCACCAACTAATACGTGCATTGAGAGTCAGAATCACCAGAAAATATAACGGTTAAGGGTTAAATGCAGCAAAAATAATTGAAAATCAGTCAATAACTTTGAATGCATACATTTACCAGCCATTGCTAAAAGGCATAGTTATCAAACTGAGCATATAAACACACAAACACAGAAGGAATCAATTTTAAGTAGCTTTCCAATCAGGACTTACGCTACTGGCCTGTACACTGATTTCATTGTAGTAGATGGGCTACGTGTGGTGGGATGACGGTGTGATGTCATGGCTGCCGGCTTGTGGGGCAGCAAAAGGGAGTGTGTGTGTAGGAATGTGGAGGGCCGAGGGGCTACGGCTTAGTGCAGCAAGAGTCAGAAGAGGACGCAGTGGGGGAAGGGAGAGAAAAGAAACATCCCCAAGTGGAGGTACTTACTCAGTTTTGTCAGTCACTCACAAACACACTCACACACGCACACACACACAATATGCAAAGTGCTTAGTGAAACAGTAAGAAGTAATGGTTTGTAGAAGTCACCACATTCACTTTCAAATGACAACAAAACAAATATGGTAGGATGAATTACTGAATGTATTTCCAGTACTGAATGGTATCATGTGCAACTTTGTGTGGACTTTAAGTAAATCGGCCATACACAGTGAAACAAATCAAACTGTTACTGATGTGCAACATGCAAAACAAAGTCTGTTAGGCACAGTTTGGAACGGAAGCTTAAAGAGTACAACAATACCTTCACTTCCTCCTTTTATAGGGTAGATTTGACATGAGTCAATAAAAAAACAAGAACAAAGTTATGCAAAACTCTCTAGGAATTAGACATACAGTGTTGGGAAGAACCTCCACATCCTTAACGCTGACAGACCCACGTTTGTGCTTCGTTTCTTCTTCTTGTTTTTATTTTTTTTTTTAAACAGGTTTTAAAAGGTTTACCAGTTGTCTGTCAATGTCAATGAAACAAAAATAATTAGTGACAGTTGTGTGACATGGTGAAGTGAGGTTGCCAAGGTGACATGGAGGATGTCTCTTCAACAACTGTACAGTGGTTACACCACCGTTTCCTTTTCACACAGTACAGTAGAGAAGCTTAAACAGATTGGAATACATGCAGAGGAAACCACTGACAGCTGCACCAGAATTCAGCAGGTCTTCATCCTGTTCTCTGACTGGAACAAAACACTTTTCTCTTCATCACCTGTTTTGTTTTTTATTTTATTTTTTTCTGTGCAGTCACAGACCTACACCATTCACATAACAACAACATTTGGGACAATATTATATCTAAGTAGAAATTAATTTTTCTGGATTCAAACCTTGGCCAGCTTTAGAAAAGTTAAAAAGTTAAAGCTCAGACTGCAGCAGCAGCAACAGCTGCATCAACAGGTTTTCATTCAGTTTTCTGACAGGAGGTGGGTGATGATGGCTAACTTTACACAGAAATATGGGTCCTGTTTGATCTGCCGACATGTAAACAAGGACAAAAAAGTGACTGGAAGACTTGTAAACTTACCGGTATCTCCAGGTGTTTTCATTCTCGGTGCTTTCAGTCTGAACCGGGTAGAGAAAGGTTTTTTAAAGTGTGCCAAACTGGAACAACACACGAAGAACGCCAAGACAAGTCAATCGGTCGACCGCTTCCTCTCACGCTCCGGTCTCTATCCGAGGAAACTACGACAGGACCCGGGCACAAACTTTTACAGCTGCCGCTACGCTCTCTCTAGCTGTGTGTGTGTGTCCGCTTCCCGCGGCTCTCACCGGCCCGGCCGAGGGGTCGCCAGTCCTCTCCGCCTCTTGTCGCGGTAACTCAGCGTTGAAATCTGCTCTGAGAGCGGTCAACCGTCCGGTCTGCTCGTTAAAAAAACGCCTTTCTGTCTTCTTCAAACAAGTTGTGCTGCTCGCTGTCCGGAAGCCATTCGCTCCGTCTAAACCGCATCTTGGTCGGTGTCTAACATCCCCTTTCGTTGCACTACGTCTCAGGTCGACATTAACAAGTGAGCGTCTCTTTCTTCTCGGACTTTTTTAGTTCTCCGCTCACTCCGCACCCTCCCCCTCCCCGCGCCTCGCTCCGTCCTCGGGGTGTCGTGTTTCGCTCTCTTCCGAGTGAGGCCCGCCTACGCTGACGGGACGCGGGGAGAGGAGGGAGGAGGGAGGGGGGTGTAACGTGGCGAGTCACGCCCACTCACCACGAGCCGAAGCCCGAGCTCGCGTCACTGCAGCACGCGGCGTTGCCTGGGTGACCATTAAACGCGCGCTCCTACCGCGACGTCACATCCGATTCCTACGATTTGAGAGAGGCGCGAAGTACGTCTGTTCACGTCAGTCAGCGTCTCCTCTATGAAATATTATAGTATAAATGAATGAACTGTGATTTAAATTAACATTACAATACAAAAATCTAATTGCTTTAAAAATGAATATTGCTCAAATTAACTTATGCAATCAGCCGTTTATTTAACAAATTATTAAAAAAAGACAAAAAAAAAAAAAGTTTCTTGTCAAATTAACAAGTAACATGGTAACTATAAACAATTATGGACAATAGCCAGGTTGTCACTGTAAATGGGAACTGGTTCTCAGTGATCAACCTGGTAAAATTAAGGTAAAATATAGTTTCTAACAATATTAATAATTAAAAAAAAAAAAAAAACAATTGTTTTTTTTTTAGAGAAAAATAATACAAATTGTAGTATGTAAAAACATTTCCATTTGGTATCAACCTCCGGAACAAAAATGTCACACGTCACTTTAATTATAACAGCAAGTGAAAATATTTAGTTGTTGTGAAACATATTCATTTCTTAACGAGTACCTTTTGGCAGACGTGACTTACATTTTCACACCAAAATATGTCAAATTGGACAAAAATGAATCAACAATAGGTTTATTTGTAACATTTAATATTTAGTTTATCATTCTGTTAGTCTGTATCATTTTCCGTTGTTAGTATAAATGCTATGTTAAAATAGCTGATGTGCAGTAAGTTAATTTACAAATAGAAGGCAAAATTAAAACTAAAACTATTGTACATTTGTTTTCAGCAGAAAAAAAGTGCTTTTGGGGTTTAGATACTCTTTAAGTTTAAAACAATGTGGCTATGGCAGTGGCCCTTCCACTATAGAAATGTGTGGTGCAAAATATTGTGCCAACATTATTTTCTAAATTCTAATATTAAATCATTATTAAAAAATCACGGGCAGAATTTCTAGTGTTTTTGTGATGGAATGGCAAAAGGTGGAAGACTGACCGGAAGTGGCCTACGGGCTGATAGCTCAATACTGCTGCATTTCAAATTTCATAAACCTGTACAAAGATATAACAAATTATGAATTTGTAGTTCATTTGAAAACTATGTTGTATCCTCATTGGCTGCTGATGTCTTGTGAAGCTCAAACTTCCGCTTTTGGTTGTATTTTTAAGTACAGCAAATGAGGCTCTGAACCCAAACACATACTGTTCAGTGAGCCGGAGTGCACACTAGCATGTTGTCTGTTAGTGGGTTCATTGATTTAGGTGCCAGTGAACATCGACACATCCTGTCATGTGATTTGAAAACTCGTACTTGAACAGATATTCATCATGACTTAATCGAGTGACAGGGTCGATGTTTTGTTTGGCCATGTTTCCTGTCACCTCAATCACAGTGCTTCTGTTTCCTCTCGTGCTGATATGTGCTGTCAAGTGTCATCGAGTTGGTGTCTTCGATAAGGCGAGGTGTCATAAATGGGTGGTAGAGTGCATCTCTTCTTTTGCTCAGTGGCACCAAAACACACAAGGGAGGTTTGATGTGTGCTTGTATCGGCGGTACACAACACTGCCCTGCCTTGTCGACAGGATGACACAGTGGTTGTAAAACAAAGTAAACAAAGTCCTCTGACAGCAGCAAAGTCCTGCAGTGTGATTTACAAACAGGATTTCTCTTCCCTTTATTTGCCATTTTCTCTTGAGTCTGATGAAACCAACTCTGCTCAACCTGATTAGGAACTGCACCTATAATAAGCCAATTGCTTAAACCATTTGGTCCAGAAACTGATGTCCTGACTCATCTTCTTTATGGAAGATGAGTCACGTTCTCAGCAGCAGCAGTTGACAATAGGAGAATCATTTAGGAAGGAAAGTGTTGCGCTGTTGTTGCCCTGCCTGTTTGCAGCAGTCTAGTCTGATAGGTTACCATTTGTTTTTGACCAATGTCTAGCACACAGCTAAATAAATCTCTGCATGTATCTCGTTTCGCGTTTGTCTGGATTTCTGATAAAAATCCTTGTTGTACTGATGTCATTTAGTGCTGGGTCTATAAATTGCCTCTGCAGTTGTATACCTGTGATGCGTGCACCAACGTGAGTTATGAAAGTGCACTCTAATGTAACTCAGCACAGGAGGTGACATTTACCGATAAGTCCACAGCACAGTACATTCTGACACCGATAAACACAGCACGTTACTGAACACCCTGTTTCTTTCCCACCTGTGTCCTCCTCCTCCCATTCTCCATTACTCTATCCTGCTCATCTGTCCTCCCTCTTTAGTTCCCTCTTTACGCTGTCCTTCGTTCTATTGCCACTCATTCATCCATACAACCTTCCGCCCTCGCTCACGTACCTCTGCTCCATCCTCTGCCACCTCTCCATGACTTCATACTTCTCTTACAGTCTCTTTAAAATGTTCTTCACAAGGTCAATATTTCACTAACAAGACAACTGTAAAGTTGATTTTATTCATTTAATGGCATACACTGATCAGTAATTCCATGACTATCACTGACAAGTGAGCAGATGAACCCACCTGTTCGGATGAATAACTTTTAGATAAATAAATATCTCAAATGACAAAATGGATTACAGCCATTATAAAGGTATTAGCATAAGCATCTCTAATTCCTTTTGGTTCACAGGTTCCATGAAATATGTACAGCTCTTGTTGCTATGCGAAGGATGGTATCGAGTAGGTTTATAATTCAAAAGATTCACAAAAAAGAAAACCTGAAACTATTTTCAAGGGTTCCAAACTCAAAATTATTAATATGACTTTAGTTAAACTTCATAATAGGTTTCATGAGATATCTAGTCATCAGATTAGACACAACTAGAAGTTGGCAAGTACAGCCGATAATATGTTTAACAAACAGAGGGTATCACAGAGGAGCCTTGTCCTATTGGTTCCACATCATCTGTAACTCTTGCCATCTCCTATCCCGCCCTTTTGCACCCCCTCTGAGCTTCACGTGACTCTGTCCGTTCCTAATCAGAATGACAGACAGACGCTCCAAAGAGAAAGACAGAGAGAATGAAAGAGATAGTTGAAATTTTTAAACTGGGGTGTTTGTATGCATGTGTATGCTCTCCATTAGGTGGGTGTGAGCATCTCTAGACACCTTCCCCATAGATTCACACTTGTATCCACCCCCAATTTTGTCCTATCGTAGCCCTATCCAGTGGCATGTCCTCCTATATAGGGTCGAATAGCAAGACCGGGATCTTTAAAAACAATCGCAACTCCTACAAAACTGCAAAAGCTACACATTTTATTAACGCTTCAATGTAGGAGAGAAACAACCTGACACACACACACACACGGACACACAACCTTAATGCTCATTCTTACCTTGGCTGCCAAGGCTATGTTTTTGTCACTTTCCTATGGTCAATTATTGGTTTACTTGCCTTCCAAGATATTTTAAGACATCCCTGAATTGCAAGACAGCTGAAGATTTAAAAATCTTGGTATGCTTTATATTTACATGTGGAAATTGTTTAGACAAGGGAACGAATTTCTTATTTTGGTTGTCAGTGAAAAGCAAATGTAAGGGATGAGGGATAACCGGATGAACCAATAATATCGGCAGCTGGGAAGACAACCACTGCAGCAGGGTAACGGTTATGCCCCCCCAAGAAAAAAATGAAAAAAACAAAATCTTGCCTTTCAATTTCATTGCAAATTGAACCGCGGGAGCAGGAGGAAAAGAGAAAGGCTGAGTAGAACGAGGAGTGGGAGAGAGACAGAATAGAAAAGAGTCAATGGGTTCTTTGCCATCAAAGAACTTGTTTATTTTCAAGCTTGCCAGTCCAACAGTCGGAGAAAACAGCTAAATAGCCCATCAGCCAATGATTTTCTCTTCTCTTTACCCCTAAAAACATCTGCTGTGAGCACCAAAAGAGAGAAAAACAAGGTAAACACATCCAAATTAGAAGATGAGCTACTCCATAGAAGTAGAAGGAATACAGGGTGAACTTTTGGCTGGGTTTATGTTAGGTATAGATGATAAATACTATACCTTTGCATGCTCACCAGGTTTGGAGGTATGGATGGTTGAACATTTTTAATGAAGCTATGTTTCTTGCATCCCCAAACCCTAAAACACTTGTGAACATTACAAATATTGGTCATCAAGCTGTAAGGTCTCATCTGTTTATATTTATATATTTATGCAATGACCAGAAAATGTTAAGCCTCACTCTAATATACAACATCAATAAACTTTTATGCACCTCAAGGTCTTTGGCTTTGAGATACTGGCACTACTCTTATTCTTTCTTTATATGACCACCTGATTTAAAAATATCACAAGCAACAGAACTCTGGGTTAATCAAAAAGCACTGTTCAAATAAATCAAATCTTATTCATTTGGTGCCAAAAATAAATCATCAGTCAGTACTTCTATAAAATTCAATGGTAAATGACAAAAAAACAACATTTCCACACAAGGAAAGATATTGAATCTTATTATATTGTTATTGCAAATCGGTTACTGTTGAAATGCGAATTGGATAAAACCCTGCAAATGAATAAATAAAGTTGCTTATTTTTCCAAGATTACATTTACAAAAGCAGTTGCAAACAGCACAACTTCACAAGTTTAGCTACTTTCTAACAAATATAGGGACATTAATTCATGAGCTGAAGCTAAAAAAAAAAAGGCCTCGTATTTCACCACCACTTTGAAACGATAAACACAGAAACTTATTTGACAACTAATGACAATCCTTCTCTCCCTCTGCCATCAGACTCCTCAACAGCCAATAGAACTATATATAGTATTTCACTATTCACAATGCACACTTTATATTTGACTTTTCTACTATGTACATATTTATATTTATCTTTATTACTTTTCAAATTATTATAACTATTGCTACTATTATTATATTATTGTTTGTTTTGGTTTTTTGTGGCATCCGGTGTTGGGTGTGCACCTTGATCTGCTGCATGTAGTGTATAGTTGCTTACTGAAGACGACCATGACTGATAAGTCTTAGTAGGCCAGCGATGTCACTCCTTCTTCTTCTTTTTCACTACCCTTTGGATAAACATCTGACAGTATAACAGAGTCCAACGGTCTAACTTGGGTCTGAGGCCTCCACACAGTTATCCTCTGTTCGCCCCCCCCCCCACCCCCCTCACTCCCAGCTGGTATTCACACATGAGTAATGGGATTACCACAGCAAGTGGTGAGAAGGCGATAGTGGTGGAGGAGGAAAGGAAGGGGGAGGATGATGTTTGAGAATAAGAGGAAGAGGGGGATCTAGAAGAGGGTGGACACTGCAGCAAGAGGTCCAACTGGAGGAAGGAAAGGCTGACATACAACAGGAAATGGCCTGATAATGGTGAATGGATCTTAGTGAGAACATCAATCATGTAAACACTACGTACGTTAACATTCATGTTGATTCTTTCAAGGCAGCTTCAGTCTAGCTGGTTTCTTCGACTCAGGGCCACTTAAAGAAACCCATCGTGACTTGCTATTTTCATCCTCGAGGCCCTCTGACAGAAAAACCACTCTCTCTTTCTGTTGGATTACCATGGCAATGAAGGAGCTATTCAAGAACAAAAAGCTCCTTTTGCGGTTGGTAAAGTATGGAAAAAGCAAAGCGGCAGTGCCCATATGAAAGCGAGTTGGTGGGAGTTGGAAAGAGAGGGTAATGTGAGACCGGGTGGAAGGCACAGAGAATGTGTGTTATATTAAACCATTGTCTGGCAGGGTGTCAACTCTGTAATATATACAGAAGGGGCGAGAGGAGGGAGATGGGCAGAAAGACCAAAGGAAGGGAGATTAGTTAATTTGGTTCCAGGGATGTGACATTGATGGACAGGGCAACGGGGGAGGACTGAGGAAAGGCAACGGAAGAATGTAACCTGTTCTCATGAGGAGGAAGACAGAGGAACGTGAGCGAGGCAAGAAGGGTGTTGAAGGTGCAAGTGTCAGGCTGCAAAGAAGAGAGAGGTATGCCTGGCTGTGTGACAGTAGCTATATTGAGCACTGCGTGTGTGTGTTGACACCGTCTCCTGTATCTAACAGAGGAAAAAACTCTTCCTATTCTACTTTTATTTAGATTCTTTTTACTTCTCTCAGCTCCTCATAGAGCCTTGTATAAGCTCAAAACTGTATCTTTGAAACAGGTTTATTCTCAGTGGCTGAGTTTGACTTACTCTCATCTGTTTCCACTCTGCAAATTCAACTTAAATATGTCAGCTCTGTGCATATTTATTCAGCACTTCAACCTCTTGTATAAGTAAGTTAGTTTCAGTGATGTTATTTTAGTCATGTAAAACTCCCAACAATGGATCTCACACTGAAAGATTGACTAAGGGCTATTTTACCCACTTTTAAAGAAAATAAAACAGCGGAAAGCAACTAGAATTGGTAAAGTAGAATTTTTTTAAATTATGGTTGTTAAAGTTTTAGATCTCTTTATGCAAACTATGGTACCTCTTTTCTATTCTGTATGGGTGTACTCACTGGTAAATGACAAGTGATTGTCCTCTACCCTCAAAGTGAGCTCCCCCCTTTAACTTAGAATATAATTAGTAGAAAATATTTGCATACGCAAGCATACCTCAAAATAATCATAGCCATATCCATGCTCCCTGACCATCCCTGCCTCATACATAGGACAACATCCCTCAAAAATCCACATTGTTAGAAACCAAACAAAATTAATTAAAAATACCCCTTTTTGTAGTTCATAGTATAAACTTAATAAATGAAACATGCAAAACAAAACATTTTAGTTTCCTGAAGGACAAGAAGATCTAAATCCGGCAAACTTTAAAGTAAAATTTAGATCTAAAAGTGAAAACTTGCTGTCTGTTTAAACAAGAAATTTATATTCTTCCTTTCATCACACTTTCCATCAATTAACAATAACAATAATAACTTATTTCTCAGTTTTACATATCTCATGCTCCCTTTCTTCTTCTCTGATTTGGTTGAATTTGGTGGCAACATCACGGTGCAACATCATTCAAACGAAGGGTGCATTCACACCGATAGAGCCGAGAGTGGTTAAAACGCTCTAGGATTTGTTTGCTCGGATAGTCCGCCTCGTTTGAGTGGTGTGAACACGCAAACAAAGTCTAGAGCGGATCAAACACAGTAAGTATCGTTGATGACGTAGAGCGTGCAGTATTGTGGTTGATCAGGAGAGTCGGCAATGGCGCAAAACGAGGCCTCAAACCACCAAAAGCATGGCAACTTGTTGCTGCTCCATTGTTGACTGTTGTGAAAGAACAAACGGAGATTACAGATGTTTCTGCACACTCTTAAGCGCTCGCTTTGACCCATTGTTTTTGTTTCTCTGCCTCGAGAACTCTCTACTCCAGTAACAATGGTCTCAATCGGTTAGCTCATATAACTGAACCAGAGGCTGTTTGGAGCGGACCAGAAGTTGCGCTCTGAATGCAAACAGAGCCAATCCAAGGTGATACAATTATCAGCTGTCCTCCGCTCACAACTAAACAGGTGTGAAAGCACCCTTAACACAGATACTACAGTATTTTGGTCTGGCCTCTGGAGGTAAGCAAGACTTTTGAGACATTGGGTAATAGAGTGTAGAAAATGTATTAGAAACAAGACACATGCAGTCTGAGGAACGCATTCTGGTTCTGCAGTAACTGGTTTAAACATTCACCAGTCTGGGAGTGCATATGGTTAGTACTGGTTCTGATCCAGATCCAGTACAAGCCAATTCTTCCTTGTTCTTTTCTTTCTATGTCAAAACAGGGTCACTTAGAATGTATCTCCCAAAGATATCTGCCCCCAGTTTACCATCTGAGCGCTGACAATATCTCCCAAGGTCAGGGCAGAGACATTTCATGAACTTTTATCAAAGAAGGATTGAAAGCAATTCTCAAAGAAGAAGAACATAATCCAGCGGTTGTTTTTCCTACTCTTTCCTTGACACATCCTCATCGTAAAAACCCATTCACACTATCTGTTCTTCCTCCCATCCCCCCCTGAGGATGATTCAACAATGCTTCCTAAGTTGATACCCTCTGTAGTCCTTCCTCTTTCCATCGTCATCAGCTGGGCATGAAGACAGCCGGCCTGTAGGTGGTTCAGCTATGTGTCATACATTACATGCCAGTGCAGGGGAGGAGGACTGACACACAGCATGTTAGCTCAGTTTGATGTGCTCTACCCTCACACAGGCACCACTGTAGGTGGCAAAGCTATGTGTCATAATTATCCTCATTCTCCACTTTGTCGGATAGTATGTACGTGGCTGTGTGCGTGTGTTGTGTTTTTGTACTGTAGCTCTTTTGTGGAGGTGCCACACTGTGGGCTCGTACGCAGTGTGGGAGCTGCTGCTGTACAGTGGCACTGATTCATTATTTTCTGACCTGTGTGTGCTGTCGTGCATTGTAGCGGCGTGACGACGGTTTTGGATCATCCACTAATTATTTGTACCCCTCCTGCTGCTCGGAACTGTGAGGACTGCATTTGTGCAGCACAATTCCTTCAAAAAAACACATTCAGAGTGACACAAAACACATTTCATTAGGATAAACACAGAGAATAAACACACACTGATGTAAAAACACAAATTTAAGCTTAAAACTCAGGCTTTTTTTCTACTTGGTCAGAGGATTTTCAACTCATGGATTGAGAACCAAAACTTGTTTACGGACAATTTTTCATTGGGATGTGGCCAAGTACTTTCACAAGAAAAGAGAAAAAGTTCCTGTTAAAGTATATTATTTTGGAAGGGGATTTATTCATGAAGTAATGTATCATCAATTCACAACAGTTTTTTAAGCTTTTGGATAAATTTGTGTTCCTTAAATTCATCTTTTGATTCTGGGCGGGGGGGGGGAAAGGAAGTAGTAATCACCATCTGCTAGACCTTTCGGTGTGACAGGTTTTACATAATTAATTGAATTAATTTTATAGTATTATATTGTCGACTGTAGGCTTTTTTTGTTTGTTTTACATTTGGTAAGGATTTAAGGTATTGCAGCTTACCTAGTTTGGATTTCAGCTTGACTTTTCTACTGATCCACATAAAAATAAATAAGAACAGAAACAGAAATTCAATTTGATGTATATTTAGATGGGTTTTTTACACGTCAGCTTTAAAATAACATGAATGATAAATGGACTTGATTTATATCAGCGCGTTATCCCCACAATGAAGTAGTCTCAAAGCGCTTTACACTATCAGCTCATTCACCCACTCACACACCAATAGGACTGAGCGACCACTTGGAGCAACTTAGGGCTATGTGTCTTGCTCAAGTACACTTCAACGTATAGACTGATATAGACTGGGATCAAACCCCCAACTTCTCAATCTACCACATGAACCACAGTCGCCCCATCTTCAAACTTTCTATTTAAACTGTGACCATCAGTAGATTAATACCTCAGTCTCATGGAAATTTGGGTTTACATTTCATATCCACTTTATCCCTCAAGGTGCTTCTATATGATTGTGGGCATAACTTCTTCTGTAAATTCAAAGAAAGCGATTAACTAGAGGCAGCTTTTAATGACAATTCATGTAGCATACACACAGGGCTATCGTTGTATCGCGCTGGAAGAAGTTGGTGTAATGCATGTGGGATATTGAGTTGTGTGGAAAGTGATTTAGCCCTGTGCAACCCAACGAGACTTATTTCTTTATTAATATTTGATCTCATCACACAGTAGGTTACACCCATAATCAAGAAGAGAAGGTTGCAGAAATACAGTGATTTAGTGCATGAACAACAGAGTCTAAATCAATAAAAAGAACTTACACCTGCCTCATAGCTCACATGAACTGCAACTAAAATGAAGCGAGGGATCACATTTCAAGGGTAAACATTTTCCAAAGATGGCAGATAAAACCAAAGTTATGCTGCTGCTGCTGCCCCTGCTTATTCTTCAAAAGATAATACACTGTTGTGTGCAAATCAAATGTTAATCTGTTTTTCAGTAAAACAAATTACATTATTTACCTCCGCCAAGGAGGTAATGGTTTCATGGGCGTTTGTCCATCCGTCTGTTATATGAAAGAGGATTAGGGCCAATTTTGATGGAGAAAATTATTTGAATAAAGTCGAAATTTCAAGGGTAAAGTCAAAATTTCGAGAATGATAACATTTGCCCTAATCCTCTTCCGTAGTTAAAGGTAGGGTAGGCAATTTTCAAAAGCTAGCATGATCTTGAATGTAGCTTCCCTGACAGCTCCACCTTTACCCCCCTCGCCCCTCCCCTCGCCCCTCCCCTCTGTGCTCCGTCTCGCTCACATGCACGCGCACAGCTGCTGCAGAAGAGGACCTCAGCTCATCGCTTGTATTGTGTAGAAACTTCGTTGTCTCATGTCTCATTCAGCAGTAAGTAAACAAACTTTATCATGATATATGTTAAAAAACGTGACCAAGACGAGACAGAGAGACGTGATTGGTTAAAAAAACGGTTTGGTTTTTTTTCCATTGGTGGAAGTTATTACAGATTTACAGCTGCTACAGTTGATGGATTCTCTTTGTTCCTTTTTCAGAACACATAAGATCTTCATTTCTGTCAGACCATAAAGACAATTTCAACCAAGAACTTAAAAAGTGTATCTGGAGAAAATCGCCTACCCTAGCTTTAATGTAGATGTTTGTTAGCATGGTTTTCTCGAAAAGTTTTGGATGGATTTAAATTAAATTTGGTGAGCTGATAGATAATATCAAAAGGAAGAACAAATTAAATTTTGGAGATAATCCAGATACAGTACCTCTGAACTTAGCGTAGGTTTGCGCTCTGAGAGTGCTCTTGTTAAAATGTATAAACTGTACTTCACACAAAAAATGTAAATACATTTAAACTGATGATTAAGTTTAGCTACCATGAGAAAACACTATTATTTACTATACCGCAACTGTGTTTAGTAGAAAAATACTAAATAACTGCAGTAAATCATCTGAAGAAAATAAAATAAAATGCTGCTCATAGTTAGAATTTTTGTGTTTGTCTCACTGTTTTGGTTGATTTACTGCTAATATGTCAGTTCCAGCAATACTGCTGGGCTGCTGTTAAAGGTGCAGTCCGCAACTCTCAGATCCTTCTCTCCCCCTCCCTCCCCGCTGCTCTCGTGCCCTACCTCCAAACTTTCCAAAGTCCCTCCCTCAGAGGAGCTAACAAGCTAACGTTAGTCTGACAGCAACATCACAGTAACATAACATGCTCTGTTAAAAGCATATTACTGCAGTGCTTCTCTCTCTCAATGTGCACACACCTGAGCAGCAGCAGCAACAACAACACGGTGTCACTTACAGCAGCCACACAGAGGCTGCTGCGCACACATGAACACATGCACCACAGGGTTCTAGTGTAACAATTACAAATCAAACATAATGTAAATCAAGCAGCAGTAATTACCTTTCAAGCAGAAAAGTCACAAATTCCATGTTCTACTTCCCCAGACTAATACACTGTAAAAAAGATGGCGCTCTAGCTCCGGGAAAGGGGCGGGGCCTGTGAGCAACAGCTGTCAGACAGCCCATCAAACACAATCCTGGCTCTGATTGGTTCTTTTTGCTCGGTCGTGGTGCATTCTGGCAATCTGCCAAAGGCTGCAGGAGCAGCAGGGGGGCCTCAATGAGCCTGTTTTTTTTAACACAAACTGGTGCGTTGCAGACTGCACCTTTAAATGTTGATTTACTTGATTTTGAGTAAAAAAAAAACAAAATATGACAGTTTTATGTTTTTTAACGTACACCCCAACAGAGAAAAAATCTAAGCTATTTTCTTCTATTAACCTTGACAAACTCAAGGTAAAGTTATTGTAAGTAATCCTGTTTGTTGAAGTATGCGAGTACTGTGGGTGTTTTCTCTCGGCAGTCATTCAGGGGGCGGATGTTTTCCCTCTCGTTCTCACAATTAGTGCTTTTGTGTGTTTGTTTTTGTTCATAAAACCATTGACGATGCCACAGGTGAAGCATTAAATGGCCGTCACATATTTATGTCTCCCAATGCATTCTGATTTTATTTCCACTGTGTGTCAACACTGTATCCACATTCAGGCTTTGAGTGCTTTTATTGACAACATGAGGAAAGAAAGCTACATACCCACGTCAGGTCAATCACACTACTGTTAACATTTACCCTAAAGTAAAATGTAAACACACAACTACAGTAAGGAATAACATCTGGAACACCCTTACCAAAAAGAAGTATACCTAAAGTGCATTATGCTAAGTATACTTCAGCATAGTTTAAGTATATTTTGCTCAGTACACTTTTAGGTACCAAGTACACTTACCCAATATATTAGCAGTATATTTCATAATGTACTATTTTAATACTTCACTTTCATTTGAATGAGCACTTTTTGTTGTAGCACTGTGCTATACTTTTAACTTTTTTTCACATAGACTTGTTCTTGTTGTTATCCTACCAATAGACCTGTGTTTTTTTTCTTTTCTTTTTTTTTTAAAATAAAAGGTAAGAATTCACAAAAACTGATGAATTACGGCCTGGCCCGAATAGCACGTTCCCCAGAATTCAGTGAAATGACTTGGTTCCATAGAGTAAAAGAAATGAAATTGTGCGACGTAAAATGGTGATCTAGGTTGAATGACCTTTGAAATGATTTATCACACGACTTGGAAATTACCCGAAATGGGGGGGTATTTAAAAATAAAGAAGGGCTCCAAGCGTCTCATCATATTCATTCATCGAGTATACATACCAAACTGCATATTGATCTAACAAGAAATAACAGGAGTAGTCATTTGAAAAATGGGGCCCCCCTGGTGCCCCCGTGACACATGGGGGTAATGAGCCCCATTTATTCATTGGTATGTGCCAACGATTCAGTACCACTAACCGTCGTAATATTTGACTTGCAAATAAATGAAAAAATCAACTTTCTTTCTTTTTTTTCTTTTGGGGCCCCAAATCAAAAATTGGGCTCCGAGCGTCGATGCGTACACATCCATAGATTATAGCCACCAAATATCAGCCTGATCTGTTCATGAATAATAGAGGAGTAGCAATTTTAACTAGTGTACACAAGAAGAAGAAGAAGAAGAAGAAGAAGAAGAAGAAGAAGAAGAAGAAGAAGAAGAAGAAGAAGAAGAAGAAGAAGAAGAAGAAGAAGAAGAAGAAGAAGAAGAAGAAGAAGAAGAAGAAGAAGAAGAAGAAGAAGAAGAAGAAGAAGAAGAAGAAGAAAGCCTAGCTTTAAAATGTGTTGCATTTGATCACTATAGAGACATTATGGATGTGGGGAGAAATGTATTTATTAGGCAGCAATCACTGAAATCTGCACATTCACGAGCTAAATATACTTAAAGGTAATTTCAATACTTGTACTCAAAAGTTTGAATGCAAGTATGAAGTAAATACACTTTAATGTATACATTTCAGTGTACTGCAAGTATAGTAAAGTGGTGCGCTTTTAAGTGTATCTCTGATAAGTACAGAAAATGTGAACTGAAAGTATACTTTTTAATTTTTTAGCTTAAAATAAGTAAAGTATACTCTAAGCACACTTAAACAGACTTCTTTTTTGTAAGGGCACACACACACGCACACACACACACACACACACACACACACACTCACACACACAAAAAAAACACTTTACCATCTGTTGCAGGTAAACAGAATGTGCTCAAAACCTTTGTTTTCTCTTCCTCCTACCACATTTATACACAAACGTACACACTCATGGACACACACATGCACACACACACACACACACACACACACACTCACTTTGAATACTAGACTAATTATAAAGGTGCTGAGAGATAAGGCTATGCGTATACAACCTGTTCAAAGAAGTCTATTGATGAATAATGAGTGAGATGAGATAAATGGAAGAAAACATAGAGTCAAGGCATCTGACATATATATATTTATATATATATATATACAGTATGTATTTAATTTAATTTGAGTTGAATAAAAGAAAGATGCATCACTGTGGTTAAAAGAAAAACTGGTTTCATCACCCATTATAAGCACACTAGAGGTACAAAAGACACATGAATGAAATATTATGCTGTGAAATAGCAAAGCTTTTTATTTTTCATTGAAACCACAGATTTGCAAATAATTAACTATGAAGCTAAAATGTATTAATTTGGCCAAACATCTCTGCGCTAAGTCAGAGGATGAGAATGAATTTCAGATATTAAAAAAAAACAACAACAAAACAATGCATAGCTTGCCCTGTCCTACTGTAACGTTACGCTGGAATAAAAGGAAAATACAGCCTGGATCTGTTTCCACTTTAATACACATCACACTTTCAACCATTGGAAAGTTATTTACTAAAAACTGCCCAAAATCACCTTTCCCTTGGAGTAAAACTGTTCAGCTCTTCCAGTGTGAATTCATAGTCTTTTGACAAAAATTCTGTCTATTTTTAGTCAAAATTCAGGACTTTATTTCAGTTATGGTCGAGTTTATCGTTGATCCGTTACAGATATAGTCGTCTAAAATATAGAGGATAAAAGAACCATATTGTGTGATGTTGGTGAGCCCCCTGTTTCCTCTCATAAACATTTTAATTTACTTATTTTCATCTCCTTTTTGCAACATATTTGGGGGTATTCATTCTAAAATCCACTTTCACTGTGAATAAGCTGTTAGAGAAAGAAGAGGTTTATACAGCTAAAACAGCTTGGGGTCAATTTGACCCCAAATGATCACGCAAAATGTGTTCAGCATACTGAAAAAAAAAAGTCTTGATAATTTTATCAAGATAAACAATTGCACCCATTAAATTAAAAAAAGTCATGAAATATGAAGCAAAAAAACAAAACAAAAAGAAAAAGTCAACCATTGTTTTTTTTCAATGAAAAACATCAAATGGGGTCAAATTGACCCCAATAACAATGGCTTAGATTTATGTAGCACTTTTTTCAAGGAGACTCAAAGCACGTACAGAAAATATTATTCATTCACACTCACGTCGGTGGTGGTAAGCTACATTGTAGCCATAGCTGCCCTGGGGGAAACTGACAGAAGCGTGCCTGCCATTTCGCGCCTACCATCACCAACATTCATGCACAATTCATAACCATTCACACGAGGCAATGTGGGTAAGGTGCCTTGCCCAAGGACAATGACTTGGATAGAGCGGGATTTGAACCCCCAAACCTTCGGTTATTGGATGACCTGCTCTACTACTGAGCCAGCGCGCCGCAATGGAGGTCAAGGAGAGAGGCAACAGGAGCTCACACGCACACACACGCACACACACACACACACACACACGCACACACACAAACACACGCACACACGCACGCACACACACACACACACACACACACACACACACACACACACACACACACACACACACACACACACACACACACACACACACACACACACACACACACGCACATGATCAGGATGGGAAACCAGATCTGTTTTGTGGCACTGGCTCTGTCTTGCACTGGCACCAGTAACCCTGCCCCACCCTTCTCACACACACACACACACACACATGCACACACACTCACACACATGCACTCATACACACACTATGGAAATATTCCTGGTTGAGTGACAGCTGGCGTTCTGTCTTTAGGTACTGCAGACACATCAAGGTCTTATTGGTATCCAGTAGCTCCTATACTGGGATTCTTCTAAACCCAGCAGGATTACAATAGACTGGCTTCTTCTCACCTAACCTGATACTTACACAGTAACTAACCTCAGTTTTACTGTCACGCATAGTGACTTTACAGGCATGGGGTTTTGACAGTGATGTCAAACATGCAGACAGTTTATGAAGCTCATCAGAGCTGCTGAAACACCAGCTATGCTGTGACATTGTGATACACTGCAGTTACATAGCAACGACACCAAGTCGGAGACTTTTAGAGAGACAGTTAAGAGAAAAGCTATTTTACATACAAGAAGCTGTTGAAGAGAAAAGCATTTTTTCCTGAACAGCTAATTTTGTCTTTTCCAATAGAGTGCAACAGTTTTTAAAAGAGTTTTGGATCAGGTTCAGGGTCAAAAAACCACAGAGTAACACAAACTGCCCTGTTAGAGCCTGATATGTAACAATGACCCGAATTGTTATAAAAAATAATTTAAAAAAAAGTAATAAAACCCAAAATGTAATAACTGGTCAATAATGTAATAAGATGCTGAGCCCAAAACGTAAAAACCTTTTATCCTAATAGTGTTATTATGACATTATGGGGCAATATTTTCCCCTAATAAATCATTGACTCACTCTATGATGTAATAAATGTATTACAGTATTATGGGAAAAATGTTTAGCCTGCCCCATAACATAACGACTTGTTACATTTGGGCAGAAAGTTTTTATGTTTTGTACAGAGCATCTAGTTACATTATCGACCAGATGTTAGATTTGGGGTTTTTATTATTTTTTGGGCTCAGTACTTTTGTTACATTATTGACCAGTTATTATATTTCAGGATTTTTTTTTCAAATAACAATTCAGGTCTTGTTACATTTTGAGTCATTGTTATTGTTACATATCGGGCTCTAACAAGCCCACAAACGGAGACAGATCTACCACAAAGAGCGTCAAAATACCTAAAGAGTACAGAATTCATTTTTTTTTTTTTAAATCAACCAAAAAAAAATAATAAATGGTATTTCCGAGCGTTTTTAAATTGCTAGGTTTTGCCTGCAGAATTGAGCTGATCAAAAGGAGACATAAAAAGACTAAAGACACTACATTTATTTATTTATTTGATTCATTTAAAACAAGTAACATTGACATTCAACTTGAAATGTCGCTCATGTGACACAATTCAAGAAAAAAAAAAAAAAAAAGAGAATGAGAGAAAGAACTGTTCAGAATACATTGTACCAATGTAAAAAGGAGTAAGTGGAAGTCAGGACATACAGTTTATAACACTATAATAAAGACAGAATTTTTACAAGATATAACGCCAAAAATGAGGACGAAGAATGCAAACAATTAGTCACACGAATTCAAAATCTTACAAAAACCAACAAATAAAAAGTTACACAGCGTTTTTACCCCAGGGGGTTAATGAAAAACCCATAACAGCAAATGAATGCAGTATGAACTCAAAGGAACATAATGAAAAACGCTAAGTTGTTCTATTAAAACATGAACATAAAATGCTCATGTTCATTACGGGTGAAAATATGCATCAAAAGCATTTTCTAAAGAAATAAAAAAAATAAATAAATGAATAGAAGAAAGAATGAATAGATTGCTAATCAAATCAATCTATATATCAATAATCAATTAATTAGAAACATAGGAACATATTTTAACTCGTTTTCGCTCAGGAGCCAAATATGGATCAGTTTGATCTCAAGTGGGCAGCAGATTTAAAACAAATTAAAATTCAACATTATAAAGCCTTACTTTGGACTATAGCGTGGAAATGATCAATAAAGCCAAGCAATGGATGACAGATATCAGTCCCGACTGACTCTTCACTTCTCAATTATTTGATTTTGTGACACATGATCAAAAACTATTGATGAAAAAAAATGTATTTGGGGTCGCCAGAAATTCTTGATTTCCAAAATGTCCAAAAAGTGATGGGAACCACTGCACTAAATACTTTCTTTCTGTTTACTGTATTTACAAAATGAGATTCTTTCAAATGTGTGTTATCACTCATTCATTCCATCATTGAGCTCTATTGTTGTTTTTAAAAGAACTGTGGAAGTTTGCTGTTTAGCGACGATGACGTAAACCAACACACCCAGTCCAGCAAAACAGCAAAAGCTATTCACCAACACTGAGGGCCACGAGACAGACAGCACCTCTGCAGCCAGGGCCCATCACAGCCCCTAGCACAGAGGGCCCCGTCTGAGGAAACACTGGAACAGCGATCCTAAAAGATAAACTATAAAAATCACATAAAAGAACAATAATAAAACTATAAAAACAACTTAAAAGAACAATCCTAAAACTATAAGAACAGCATAAAAGGAAACTATCCTAAAAAAAAAACTAAAAACTAAAGACAACAATAAGAACATGAAAGATAACAATCCTAAGATGAATAAATGATTAGCTAAAAGCTCATTTGAAAAGGTGGGTCTTGAGTCTTTTCTTAAAAATAGGAACGTTCTCTGCAGCCCTGAGGTTCTCCGGCAGACTGTTCCACAGACGGGGGACGTAAAACTGGAACGACGCCTCACGGTGTGTGCGTGTCCTGACCTTGGGGATTATTAAAAGGCCAGCGCCGGAGGACCTCAGGGCCCGGGAAGGCTCAGGGTAAAAGTAGTTCTGAAAGATAAGAAGGCCTAAGACCATTAAGACACTTAAAAACCAGTAAGAATACCTTAAAATTGATCCTGAAACACACGGGGAGCCAATGCAGCGATTTTTAAATGGGTGTAATGTGTTCCCGCCTCCTGGATGGACTGATCATTGGTCCACGGCTCAACTAATCTAGGACACTCGGATGGTCTATCTCTCTATCCTGTTCTGTTAGCCCTTCTGTCTACTAACCCCAACCAGTCCAATCACCTCTGAACCTGGTTCCACTGGAGATTTCGTCCAATAAAAAAGAGGGAATTTTTTCTTCCCACTGTCACTAAATGCTTGTTCTTGTAGATTTTGTTGGGTTATTTCTTTCTTTATATTTTGTTTAGCACACTGGGATGACTTTGGTGTAATCTGTGCTATATAAATAAAGTTGAGTTGGTCTTTAAAAATTGTAAACTTGAAACACTCTTAAAGGGACCGCACTGATTACACCAGACCTTGAACCCTGTATACAAACCTTTCCATGTAATGGTGAATACTGTCAATAGTAAAGTCTGCAGAGATCACTGCAGTACTTGGATTCAGAAATAAGAGAAAGTTTGAGAACCACAACTCTAAAGGAGCAGATTTGGCCCCCGGGCCTTGAGTTTGACATGTGTGACTCATGTGGATAATTGTTGAGCATCATTCTCTTCGACATGTCAGCCTTTTTCCCCTCATAGTGCATCCTTGTTTAGCTTTTCTGCTGGCTATCCTTGATTCAGCTAAACGCACCATTTTTAACAAATAGTTACAAAGTTTACAAACTGCCAAGAAGTTATTTAATCCCTTCCAAAATAAAATAAATGAAACTATTCTTCTGTGCTGGGTTTCTGTCTGATTTCCACCTGCGGAGCTGAAAGATGTCAGCCTTGTGGAAATAAAACAAAAAAACAAATCTTTTCACTTCGGCACGACGACACGGCAACACAGATCTACCAGAGTCACCCTGGTGATAGGATCACATGCTCACCACCGCCGTCCGTGACTCAACTCAGAGGTGGGTGTCTGAAAGCTGTCACACTTACACACTCCCTCATCCTACCTAATCATCCACCTACTGTGCCACACAGCAGAGGAGGAAGAGGAGGAGGGAGAGAAGAGAGGTGGCGAAGGAGAGACAACAGACAAGGAGAGCCACACAATGCACTTCTGTATGAGGGAGGAGGAGGAGGATGATGATGATGATGATGGGAGTCGAACAAACATAAGCAGCGCTGCTTGTCAGTTAGCAGATGTCCTCTGAGTCAGCGGGTGGAAATTAGATGGAGGGATGATGATGAGGTGGAGGAGGATGGAGATGAAGGTACTTCTTGTCTGCTCCCCACCAACAGGGTGGTAGGGTGACAGGGTGACAGGGTGAGAGCGCATGTGAAGGTGTGGGGACACAGGATGTGACTGTGCGCACTACACCTAACGCTCTCACTTTAAACACAGCAGTAATCTGCTTTTGAACAGCTCACACACTCTGCTGTGTTTCTGCGCTGTTACATGCCAGGGCAGCACACCATTGATTTAGAACCATATTAATGACAAAGACTGTGGTTTTGTTTTATCGCCAACGTTTGGTTTCAAAGACGAGCTGTGAAAGTTGTCGGTCGATGGAAAGGATCCATGATCTTCTCTTTCAAACGTTGTAGAGCTTGAGTTGTGTTTTCATTTGTGTGGAACCTTTTACTTAATGTTCAACAGGTGAAATGATAACACGTGATTAAATTATCACCTTGACTGGGCTTGGTTTAGGTTTGCACTTTTGAAATCGTTCCAAACTGAAAGGAAATACTGTCTACTATATACTATACGTATGATTAGGATAATTGATTCTCCACTTTTCAAAGTTTTGAAATCATTTTAAGCGAGAAAGTGACCAAGTAGAATATCAGCATGTGGTCACTTGATCCATAAAACTTGCAGAAACACATTTCTTGCTGACATTTTGGAGATTTTCCAAAAGCCACCATTGTGCTACTGACTAAACGTCCTGGTAACGTCAAAACAAGAGCCCTGTTTACAAAAGAGTTTAAAAAAAACTAATGGAAGTCAAGAGATGCTTTTGTTTTGAAAAGCGGACGTTTGATTTTTAAGTTGAAGCCGGTCCCAGGACGATTTTACGTTCCGCTCGCAATGCATCATGGGGCTATTGAGTATGACTAGTGTGCCCACCATGCATACTTCAAAAAGGTCCCGATATAATATACATCCGGGTATTTCTGGCGTCCTGAATCTTTTCATACTATCTAATGTGAACGCATTACAATCTCATTTTGACGTCAGACTTATGTTAGCACGACATTTCGAACACAGCTCGTGACCCCCTCACGGAGCTCGATTTGTGTGTTTCCTGTTCAAACCGTAGCCGTCTTCTGCTCGCTTCGACAAACACCCACACATGCGCGCCCCTCGTATTTCACGTGTGCAGATAAAGTTATGAAGCGTTTTTTTTTTTTTTAACTACTGTCTGTCAGGCAGCTCTACATCAGAGGTCATTTTTTTAATCCACATCAGAGTCTGGTTTCATGTTCACACAGGGCCAAACAAAACAAGACTTTCCAAGAAAATGTTGGTTCTCCTCTATAAAGAAGCCTACCTTAGTGGTGAAGGCTCATTTAATATGGTTTAGATCAGTGGTTCTGAAACTGGTTTAACTCCAGTACCCCATTCTCTCATTTTTGAATCCAGGAACCCCCTTTGTCCAGATAAAACATTTTGCTCAGAATACCATAGTGTGTGCGTGTGTGTGTGTGTGTGTGTGTGTGCTTTTATATGTTAATTTTCCACTCTCTTGTATCCCCTGCAGTGCCATCGCGTACCCCCATTTGATAAAAACTGTTTTAAAGGATTAGCATGAGTTACTTTTTAACAAATATTGGTGATTTGGTTTATGTAGATGCTGAGTCAGCATCTGCTTTTTCCAAATGAAATTTTTCCCTTTTCTGAAACAAAAACATTTGTCTATTAACACTTTGAGCTTGATTTGATCGACCGGTAATAGTTTGTCCATTTATCTCAGTGATTTTTTTCACAGCTAACATAACATATTTTCTTACGTAGATGCCACCTTGAAGTAATTGAATGCCATAGACCTTGAAATATAAACATAGACAGGTCCATTAACAATGATCATGAAGTACAATATCTGATATCATTGAGAATGAGGAAAAGGAAAAACTTTCACCAGGTTCAGTTTGGTCAGCTTTAGTTATACCAGTAGTTGCTAGATTGAAACAGTAAATGTGGTGTTTAACAAAAGTAGCCGAACCATATAATAATAGGAATTCATTACCATTTTAAAACTTCTTTTGTGTGAAGAAAAACAGGAATCAGTCTCTTTGCCAAACAACAACTCAACTATGAATTTGCATCTAGTCGCACAGACTTGATGAGCTAGGTCTAAGCTTTAACATGAAAGAATGCAAAGAATGATACTTTAAAGACACACCCTGGAAAAATCAGCAGACCATCACAGGACTGACACACACACGCACGCACGCACGCACAGTAGTTAACTTCACAGACATTCTATGGACTGAGGGTGGAAGTCAAACTTACTCATTTCCAGCAGAACATGCTATCAAACGTACCACACAGTGGCTGCCCACTGCTAGTCAGTTAGCGGTAAAATGCAGAGAACACATTTTGTGTATGTAGCTTTACATATATGACAATAAAGTATAATGTATTGTAACGTCTGCGTATCTTACGAATCACCAGACGGGTCAGGTCAAACCAAAAGGGCTTTATTTGGCTTGCAGAGTTAAACACAACTACATACTAGGGGTTGAACGACGACATCGTTTTGAAGGTTGACTTCATGTGCATACTAGTCGAGTCGACGTTGACTAGTCAATGACGTCACCTAGAGCCAAAGCCGAGTCGAGTGGCAGCTGAGTGCCGGTGTTGTGCCAAACTCTGTGCCCCAAAAAAAATCTGTAACCGCTGCGGCTTCTCGGCGGTAGAGAAGAAGAGTGCTAAACCTCTTTGTAGCTGTTAAGGACATATTTACTCCCCCTTAAACATGACGCTCCGGTGGGTGAAGTACTGTAAATGCAGACTGGAGAAGAATTATAAACGTGTTTAAGGGGGAGTAAATGTCCGCCGAGAAGCTGCAAGGGTTGGAATTGTTGCCAACTCCGGTTACAGACTTTTTTTTGGGGTCACAGATTTTGGCACAACAGCGGTCTTCCCTCGCTAACGGAGCCTCCTTCCTGCGTTGCTGATGTTTTGCAGATCTGCTTGATACACAGACATGTTACCACTACAGCTAACGTTAGCATGTACATTAGCCGTAGTAGCTGCCTACCAGCTGCAGTTTTTGAGCACAAACCAGGAAGGAGCGAGAAACACTTGATGTTGTGCTGCCTTGCCGTGCAGTGGGACTAGGACCCTCGTTTGCGCCGCCATCTTGGGCAAAAGTCAGGTACTGCGACTGGTCGACGTCACGTAGACAGAGTCGCGAGACAACACTAAAGTCGACTAGTCTGTTCAACCCCTACTACATACAGGGCTACTGTTATGGCCGTAACCCACGCCAACTTGTTGTCCTATCGGTAGCCATGACTAGACTGGCTTCTTAACACAGACAACACACTCACCCCCAATTTCCACTGGATGCGGCTCCGCTGCGGAACGTCACCGCCGCGTCACCGGAGCTGATAGGTTTCCATTTTAGTCTACATGTTAATTTCCACCGGGCCCGCTGCGGTGCGTGTCAGCTCCTTCCCAGATGCGGTAGTGCGGTGCCCTGCGCCAGATATACGCAGGGCTTCTATTTCTGGCGGACACCGGAGCACGACGCATCAATCAGCACAGAGCAAATGAAGCTAAACAGGAAATTAAGCACGTACTTAGGTGTTTTCAAAATAAAACACTTCAGATTATATTTCAAGTAAATACATCACCAAAATGTCATAATGTGTAAAAACAAATTCACATCCACTATATTGTTTCCTCTCATACTGTAACTACACTGTAAACTGCAGCAACTTTGATTTAGTTCATGTTTTACTGGTGCAGTTTTATCTCTTCTCTGTTGGCTGTTGCTTAAAAATGTGGCTTTGACAAATCCAGAGAGTCCAACCTTCTTGTTCTCCTTTGTTAGGAACACTGACCTGTTTTTCTGTTTATTGTTGTGTTTATAACACGTACATTTAACCGCGTTCTCGCGCGATTATGTAAATATTGTGAGAACTGCTCTGTCTCGTGACGTCACAGTCGTTCAACCGGAGCGCACTGCGGCGCACTCAAAACGCATCCGGTGTGAATTACCGGATGGCGGACAGCGGTGAAATACCAGATCGGTGCCGTGGCGCAGCCGAGACGTATCCAGTGGAAACCCCGGGTTAGCCTACCCGCAGCCACACACCCAATGCTAGGCTGTCACTCCACAGTGAACACAAACACACAATGAACTCAACGGTCATTACAGTATAATCTATATTAAACTGCTGTATGTTTTACCTGTGAGGTAGTTTGAGAGGGAAGAGCTCACATTCTTATAGGGTAGCAGCAGAGTCGTATAGAGAGAGAGTTGTGACAACGGAAGTCCAAAATACTTCACCGTCACGTGATTCATAAGACTGAATTCGTACCCCGGAAGTCACTGTCGGCTTATTCAAATCAATTGATATCACTGGAATTTTCGGTAATTTGGCATCAATAACTGCATTATTGACAGTTTTCATTATTCTTGGCATATTTTAAACTTCTGTATGCTTTCAATCTCACTAAGGGTTTCTAACTTCCCTTTCCCTCTGCCATAATCATAATTAGCTGAGTTTATACATGATATTTACAGCTAGGAGATACTCAAAGCTTAAAAAATTCAATTGTTAAGTTACATTTTTGCTTAAGTTCGCTGTTTAGAAATCTCAAATATGCAGTATAAATTCATAGCAATATCACAAAAATAGCTTTCTTCATTGTTGTTGATGCAACTCTCTTTCTCTATGGCTCTGGGTAGGAGGAGCCAGGATTGTCAGGAGGAGGAGTTTCCACGATGTGACGTCACATGCGACAAAAATCCAGCTCACCCGTTTGAAGCTGACTTTTTTTTTTTTTTTTAATTATTATTATTTATTTTTTTTACAAAATGTGGAATAACAGGGAAGGGAGGAAACAGAACTTTTTTCTACTTTGCCTCCCTGAATGAGGCTAATGGGATGTATATCACTGTAGCAAAACCATTATAAAGTGATTTTTCATATATTTGCCCCAGTTTGCTATTACTAATGAACTGTTTAAAAAAATCTATAACAATAAAACTTAGGTTAGGTGAAAAGTGTTAGAGATTTTATTAGGAGTAAGAATTAAATCCTTCCTTTGGATTTTATATCACATTTTAAAGAGTATAATTTAAGAGGGGTTTATATTTTTCTACAAAGTGAATTTAGAACAAATGTCAAAAGACGATGCATTTGTTTACAGTTTGGAATGATTTTGAGGATCACTTTAAGTTTTGTTCCTATTGAAACAAAAGTTGATAAGCTGATGAATACTGTTGTTATTGAGTTGTTTCTATTGTGTTTGGGAATGGTTACTGATTCAGATCATTCTATTTTTGGTTCTTAAAATGAAAGTTTATTCTTTGTATTGCATTGCACAGAGGTGAAAGTAATGGAACTGAGTTGTAATTTTACTTAAGCACGTTTTACAAGAAGTCATTTGTTACATTTCTACATTTGTGTTTACCACGTAAACTGTGATTTTTTTTTGTTTTAAAATTATTAACACACATTGTGAAACTACAAAAATTAAAATGACCAGACAACAATCAAATGCATCACATGATAGCCGACCGATCAGATTAAACTTAATGTACGGCGCCAAAACCACATTGAATGTTGGCATTTTTTCAGTATAGAGTTCATAAATGTAGCTATACTCAGTCTGAAAAATAATTATACATTTTAAGTTGTGAGATGAGGTGTTATCTGTATGCAAGGAAACCGTGGAAAGATTTATTCTCAAATGTCTAAAAACATGTCAGTTGTAAACCTACACCGCCCCCCTCTGGTCACAAAGAAGAATAACAGGTAATAGCACGAGGCACTAAATTCCCAAAGCTGATTGGTTTTTCAAAGGTTAAAGGTCAGTGGGCGGGGAAAAAAAAAAAGCACCAAAACAAGACAGGACACAGAGAAGGGTCTTCTGTACAGTTTTTGTCTCCTGTTTTATTTGGATGAATGAAACACTTTCAGTTACAAAAATGACTTTTAAATGAACAACACTGTACAATGAACAAGCATTTTTTTTTAAACTTTTTTTTTTTTTTTGGGGTTTTAGAGATAAATACACTAAAAGGCTAACTTGCTACCACAAGGGAGAAGAAATGGGAGGGGGTGGGAAGGGAGAACAGAAAAAGGCAAAAGGGTGGCCAATGAGAGTGCAGACAGGATGGGAGATACAGAGGGGATGACACACACATACACACACACACACACACACACACACACACACACACAATTGAAGCGCTGTGTATGGGGAAGTTGGCAAACACTACATTACAGTTGGCAGCACAGATCTCACCCATTGTCGTCCAAACAACCAGTCATTCTTTTGTCAACTATACTGCTTCCCACTTTTCAACAACCCACACACCCCACCCAGTTACACACACACACACACGCACACACATGTTTACACACGCTCGCTTGCAGGTGGACCTCCAGTAAATGGTGAGAAACCACCTCCAGAGAAAATCCCAAACGCTTCGTCCACAAAGCCTCACGGCGCCGACGACTTTCGTTATGGGCGTGTAGACAAACATTGGGGGGGGGGGGTTAAAGGTCACACAGGTAGACATTCTGGCCAAAAAAGAAGATGAAACAAATGAAAAATAAAAAGGTGGTGGAGGGGATGGGGGGAGGGGGAGGGGAGTAAAAGCATTACTTTGGCAGCACGAGCAGAAAGGACACAAACTTAAAAAAGGTTTAGAACAGTTACCAAAGATAGCAAGAGAAACTTCATTATCATCATCGTTTTCGTCATCATGATCACCATATTTATGAGAAGCTTAAGATTATTTTTCCAATGACAAATACTTAAAAAATATACATTTCATCATCATCTTCTTAATTATTATCATTATTAGTATCATTTCCCTTTGGATAGCTGAGGTTAATGCTTCTAAAGCCGACGTGCTAGGTGACTGTAGAGAGCGCACAGCGAGAAAGAGAGAAGAGGGGAGGCTTTGTGTTGATGAAAAAGGTCAAGGTAGAGCTCTTTGGTTTTTAATTCTTTAACATCTGACTCGCCTTTGCAGAGTTGCTGGAAAACCTTTGGACTAAAGCTGTTTTTTTTTTTTTTCATTGAGGAAAGAGCGGGAGAAGGAGCAGGTGTGTGGATGGGAGTGTGCAGAAGAAGAAGAGGCTGCTGTGTTGTCATTGTGTTCATCGCTCAGTTTGTCTCTCGGTCGATCACAGATTGGAGGAACAAACAAACATGACGCATAAGTCAAGAGAATAACTTGAATAATTATAAAGCAAAGGAATTATTTCTCTTTTTAACCCCAGAAAAAACCAAAAACTCATCACTGACTATTTTCTGGTTCTTACACCACATGCATCAAAATCGTGTTACAATGTTTCCCATTGCCATAATAACGCATATAAACAACAACAAACTAAATATTGGCAGCACAGAGGCTTTACTGATGTAAATGAAACATATTTGCACTGTGATTGCTGGATGGTTGATAGCTGTGGCAAAGACTTTGTATAAAGACTGACATGTTAAAAATAGTTCTTGACAACTGTGTGAAAAAGGTTCAAAGTTCAATTCGACATCTTTTCAAAAACCTCGATACACAATGTTATCGAACCTCTCTGCACTTTAGATGCCTTTACGCTCCAAAAAGACTCAATAAAAGTCCTCCATTGCCAATCTTTGGTTCCTACCTTCATGCTAACATAAATGAAGCTAGCTAAAGCTATGGCTAACTCCTAACTGTAAAATTGAAGAATTGTACGGTTCTGAACACTCTTGGAAACACCAGAGTTTGGGAAAGCGTGTGCGTTGTGCTTGAATCTCAGAGCAGGGCATAGACTTTGGTATCATTCACTTTGGGGGTATCCCTGCCACAGAGACCTGCACTCTACAGCCGATCCCCCAAACTCTGAGTTCCAGGTACTGCTCAAATCTTCTAAAAAGTACAGAGACAAACTGAGCTGAATATGAGCACACACACACACACACAAGCCTTTTCTTCCAATGTCGTCTCCACACACACGTGCAGTGAGAAGCTTATAAATGTGTCACCTAGCAACCTCGGCATCAGCCGGTCCCTGACCAGCCGTCTCATGGCCCTTCATGTTCCACATGGACAACTAACCATGCACCTTTATTATGCAGGTAGGAGTGGGATCTGCAACTGTAGTGATGAACTTGTACTCTGAGGCACAATACAAACTTTCTGAAGCGGAGAAAAAAGAAACATGATCCATATTTGATCACTGATCTGTGCCAAAGAGCAGCTTAAGTCCAAGTTTGAGTCGGATGTCAGGAGACGGCTGTGTTCAAAGCTCAATACAGAGAGCAAAGGGTGTTTGTCAGAGGGCCAGGGCGTGAACGTGTGTGTGTGTGTGTGTGTGAAGACTGGAGCATAAACCAGTTGACCAAATATAGCCCAATCCCAAATTACTAGAGGTGGCTGCAATCCCATCAAAGATCTCTTTCTTCCCAAATCAATCCTCAGTTTCATAAAAGATTTGCTCAACAATCAAGCCCAACATCCACACGTCTCATCACGGCCCCCCGATTCCCACCGGAAACGCTGCGCTTTAAAGCATTCATCTATTTGGTTTGTCATCAAAGAATATGAGGTATATGATGAACTATCTCTCTTTTACATCCTACAGTGGATGGAGGGAAAACAATCATATGAAAATGATTATGAAAAGGGGGGAAAAGAGGCAACTTAAGTTTCCTCTCTGTCCAGTAAAAACACTAACCTTTTTCCCTGGTTGAGCTTCTTCTTTGTGTTTTTTTTTTTTTTGGTTGTACAGCATGAAGCTTTCAGTGTGTTTCTCCGAGTGGAGAATCTACAAAGAGCAGAAGCAGCACCGTGCCTCGAAAACACACCACAGGCACAAATCACCTTTATGCATTTATCTAAACTGAAACGCATTTCCAGCTTTCTCTTTACGTTCTAATCACAACATATAAGCCTATTGCCCTGAACACTCAACGTCCCTCTGTGTAAATCATCAGGTTCTGGTTCACACAGTGCTGCCTCTGACCTCTTCTCTGAGGGGAAAGCTATCTGGATGATCTGAGACAGAGGATAGATATAGATCTACACTCCTACTGAGTCTGTGTAGGACTTATGGTTGCATTTCTTGTATCATTTGGTTTAGAGAAGAAGAAACCCCAGCAGAAGGCATAAAATAACCCCGAATGCGTCCTAAAATATGAAAAAAGCACCTCTAGTAATAAATAATAAATAAATAGCAAGGCAAAAAAAGATAGCAAGCAAATAAATCAACTCTACCCTGAATAAATAGTACAATCAAAAGTCTAAAACATGATTGCAAGAAGAAATAAAAAATAAAGAGAGACAGTTAAAATTTTTGGTCTAAAATCAAGTTCTTATTTCAACATTTTTAGGTTCCTTTTTTTTTTCTCAGTCTTTTTTGCATGTTTTTTTTTTTTAAATCATTTTCATACATTAGTGATAAGTAAGCAGTAGAACATAGATCTTTTTCTACAAAATCTATAGAAGCACTAACAGATACATTCCGTCTAAGAGTCAATGTGGAGAAAAGGTTTCACCTTTGAGGTGCAAACCCCACATCGAAAAGTTTGGTTCTTAAAACGATTCTCGTGTGTCGGCTGTTTTTCGTTTTTTTGTCCTGCGAGGGTCAAACCAAATACTCTTTGGAATATTGACATCCAGCTTTGACTCAAAAAAAACCCAAAACAAAACAAAACAAAAACAAGGCTTTTGCTGATTTTCTGTATTTCAAAGTGTTGCTGGGACACGCCTTTTGGTACACTTACATACAGAAAATGAAGATACGCCTTAGACAAAATGAAACAAACCATATTTTCACCCCCTCACACTGAAAGGCAGCTCCTCCTTTTTCACCTCCTGTTTGGTTTGCTTCACTATTTGGTTTGAAATTCTCAGGATTTATGTTTATCATTTCGATTTTGGCTTTTTTTTTTTTAAACTTGTGTGTTTATGTGCGTGTGTGTCTGTGCGTGTGTGTATGTGTGTGTGTGTGATCTTTTCTGCCAAGAAAAAAGTTTCTCACTAATAAAAATCTGGAAGCTAAATTTTCACAGTATTTTTTTTTCCAACCACCTGATAAAAATCTCTAGCACGACTACGAAAAAAATAAAATAAAATGAGGAGCTCTTGTAGTAAGTAAGCAAGTACGTTATTCCAAATAAGCACTAAGGTACAGTACAGTAAAACAGCATCAAGAGACACAGCAGAGTCAAAAACAATAAGAACCAACCAACAGAAAAATAAAAACTGATTTTTTTTTTTTTTTTTCAAATAAGGTTTTCAGTTCAGTGAGGTCGTTTGCGTTTAGCTCCATCCAGGACCAGAGAGCTGAGCTGGAGAGAGAGGCGGAGGAGGCAAGGAACGGTCCGTCTGTCCTTCTCATGAGTCCGTGCCACAGTTTTAAAGCGGGGCCTCCCTTTGGTCCTCCTCCCCTCATCCCCTCCAGCCACATTTGGTTTGGTTTCTTTTTGGTTTTACTTCAGTCATTCCTTGGGTTGTGTGTTTGTTTTTTGGTTTGGGTTTATTTTTGGTATCTTCTTACAAAAAAGTGTGACGCCTGTTCTCCTCAGTGTCCCAGAGGACCCTTGGTTTGGGGGTTCGGAGTAAAGGATCAGTTCCCTTGATAAAGCTCCCCCCATTTGGGTTTCTGGGCAGACTGGGAGAAGGTAAGATACAGGAGTGGGTGTGTGGGTTGGTGGGTGGGGGCATCCAGTGGAAGCGTATTTTTTTTCCGGCTCCCTGCACTTTGCCACCATCACCACCACCACCACCACTACCCAGTATTTGTCTTTATTGTGTTAATGTCTTGGTGGAGGCTCTGGAAGAAGAGCCTGACCTTGAGAATGCTTTGGTTTCCATTTGAGAGTGAATGGCAGTTTGGGAGTGGAAAAAAAAGACAATGATGTAGGGCTGATGGCGTGAGGATGGAAATGTATATTTACTGTTTCTATGTCTAAACTTGGCTCTATTGACTTATTAGGTCTTAACAGCAACTCACTGAACTCATCCTAAAGTGGTCATTTTGTTCCCAGTATGTGATGTTTGGTGGTGTGTTTTATTCTGGCTAAGATTGGCTCAAAAAGTATCAAACAATTTTGATGAATTCATTCAGACCTTAAGGTAACGTCCCACTCTATTACCCTACCAGCACTCAGACTATTACCATCTGTGTTCCCACAGAAAACCACAACTTTCAGACCAATGGCACTAAAATCTTTGATGAAGACATACAGTAGATGAAGATGACGATGATGACTCAAGCCCCCGAGCTATAGTAGACTGAAAAGTAAAAAAACTGTGTGGAACATCTAAAATAAAGGAAAAGAGTGAGCGCTACATATGCTTCTAAGCAGAGGTAGGTAAAACGATGAAATGAAGGATGCCAAAGCGTATTGAACACATTATCTAAGACGGGATGCAGGAGACACATTAGCAGACGCAGAAAGGTTGAGTGATGAGTGATGAGTGATGAGAGGGAGCCTGAGCTCCAGAATGTGCATGTGGAGTGTGAGTAGCAGTAGTTCTGGTCCTGGATAGCTTCATTATTTACACGTCCTTTGAATAAAGCTTTTCTCTCCGTATTTTTGGTTTTTGGTATTTGAGATTTTGGTATGGTTGTCATTTTTTCATTTTTGAGTATTCCTCCTCCGCCTCAGGTAAATTTTTGGTTTCAACGTATCCTCCGTATACTCCTCTTTCTTCAGACCCGCTGCTTTTTGAAAACAATGATAAAAAAGAAAGCACGTTTCTCCTCCTCTCTTTTTTGTTTGTTTGTCCTTTGACGCCATTCCTTTGTCATAGACTAAGAAAGCTTTTGTCATTTTTGGTTTATGCACTTCGACATGGATCTCTGCCGTCTCTTCTTCCTCTTTGTTAAAGTCATTGGTTTATTTTCTTTTGTTAAGGAGAGGGAGAGAGAGAGTGAAGAGGTGCCATGTCGACATCACATGTTATTGACAAAAACGTCCCACGTTGCCTCTTCTCCATCGGTTTGGATAGATAAAGATTTTTGGTTTTGATTCTCCCCTTTCCCCTCTTCTCCCCTCTTTCACTTCTCTCCCTCCGTCTCTCCTCTTTCATTCTGTGTATTTTTGGCATCGAAAGACTGGGAGAGAAAGAGAGAGAGCCATTGTGAAAAAAGACAAAAATTACTGGAAGAAGAGCGCGAGAGAGAGAAAGAGATAACTTTGGTGTGAAATGTGAGGTTCATGTTTTCTTCCTTCCTCCTCCTCCTTGCTGATTGGCCCCTGGCGCGGTCACTCGATCTTGGCCCCGCCCAGAGAGGATGGACTGTGTACCATCTCGATGGAGGAGCAGGAGGAGGCGGGGCTAGAGCAGGGGGAGGGGGAGCACGGCGTTGGGCTGATGCTGCTGGCCGAGGGGAAGTGCGAGGCCTGGGTCACTTTGGCTACGGCGGCGCTGACCAGTCCAGCACCGGGGTTCTGACCCATGTGGAGGAGGGCGGGGTGATTCAGAAAGAGGGAGGAGGGAAGGCCACCTGCTTGGCCCCCAGAAGCCCCCAGCATCACCTTACTGGCCCCCTCAAGAGTGGAAAGAGGCAGCTGGCCACCACTGGCTGCTAGGGCTGGAAGAAAGGATACGAGAAGTTATTAGAGTTCTTCTTGTTTAGATGTTTATCTTGTATTTATTTATGTTTTTGTTTAAATATTTATTAGGGTTTTTTTTAGACTGAAGAATGACTCCAACACCAAATGCTTCAAAACTCAGATATTTAAAAAACTTTAAATGAAATCTACTGCAAACACTCTTGTCAGAAACTCATCTGAGCTCTTACTTTGAAAAAAGTTTCGGTAACATTTTTACTTGAAGTTTTATACATAAGGCTGTCAACAAGCTGTCATTAAGTTTTGTTCACTAAATTACGACACATTTGGAGCTATGTTGGCATTTTTGGGATTAGGTGGAGGGATCTAGTGGGGTTAGGGTTAAGGTTGGGGTTCGGGGTTAGGGTAACGAACAACACCTTATTCATGCTAATGACAGGTGTCATGTTGTAATAATGACTGCATAATGTAAAATTTCAATTAAAGGGGACATATCATGCGAAATCCACTTTTTTTAGCCCTTAAATGCATTTTGTTGTATATTTAGAGTGTTTATAAGTACAGAAAAGTTCAAATTAGTCTCTTCAGGTTCTCCGTTGATATCTTACTATTCTGTTTTGGTGATATTTTTCAATCTGTTTCGATTTTTCTATTCTCTATTACGTTTTTGAACAATAATGTCACAGTATTTGCAGCAGAACTGCCAAATTAGGACATCGACTCCAGGCCCAACACTTCGAGCAATCCGCCATTTTTATTTCTCGCTTTTATTTTGTAGTCCAAGCTCAAGGATGCCGAAGTTACGAGAGGATAAGTCAAAATGTTCGGTTGTTAGATGTAGTAACCCACACGCTTCATTACATCGTCTCCCAGCATCAGAACCTTTTCAAAGTGCCTGGTTGTGTTTTATTTTTCAAGGAAATGTACCCACATCTGTGGGTAAGGTAATTTTTGTGTGCACGAAACACTTCAAGGATGATTGAGGGGTCAATTCCTTCTATCTTTGGAGACGACGAACAGAGCACTTCAGTAAGCTGTAAATAACGCTAAAAAGTGTGATAAGACGTCCCTGTCATTGTTTTGTTAGCATTAGCAGTTGCACCGTCTTCACATGTTAGCGCTGTGTGCTCGTTTTAGATCCTTGATGATATGGCCTACGTGATTTAATTTAAGTCTAAAGTTTTCATTAGTCATTTCATTTTGCCATTTTTGTCTCCAAAAAGACTATTAAAATGCATTTCGTGACGTTAGCTTGGCGCTAGCGTTAGCTCTGCGCTAGCGTTAGCTGACTTGTTAACATCCATATGAAGACGTTGTTCTGCAGGTTCATCATCATTTTCATCTCGCTCCGCTGGGTCAGACTCTGGCTCGAACATGTAAGGCTGGATGGACAAGTCTTCTGTTGTTGACATTTTGTAAATAACGTGTGAATAAAAAGTTTATGCGCCGCTACATAGCCGTATCTCTTCTATCAAACTACAAAAATGGCCGAACAAGGTGGAGTTGAACCGAGTGTCACCTCTGCAACCTGGAGAGGGGGCCGGGTATGAAGTGTCTCATTTGCATTTAAAGAGACCGCACCAAAACGAGTTGCTCTTAGAAGCACATCAGAAAAAGGGTAGAAAAGGGGTGGAGCTATAATAATGAGGAATTCAGACCCAAGCATTGCAGTTTCGCTTTATAGAGACCACAACTGTATGATTTATATCTGAAAAGGAAGGATTTAAAAGCATGATATGTCTCCTTTAAAGCGTTACCAAAGTTTCTGTCTTCCAACAGTTTTTTTTTCATAAACAAATGAATATCAACTAGTTTTTAAAGTTTTGTTTATCCCTTCTTAACCTTGATAAAGAGAAATGCTTTGAATTAAATATTTTAATTGTTAAGCAAATACCCACTCACTCTTTGCAGCGGAAAACTCAATGACCAAAACATACACTGACCTATTAAATTAAATATTTTATCAAGTAAAAGATAAATTGATTTAAGCAGAGTATTCATATATGAATGTATATAAAAATGATTGATTCCATATAAAATTCTATAAAAACTATAAAAACATCTTATATATATATATATATATATATATATAATGAATGCAATAACTCTAGAAAAAAACTACAATGTGTGTTTACAGAAATAAGTCCACATCATAATAAAAATGTTTTAATGGAAATATGTATAAATTATATTAATATGGAAGAAATGGATAAACCGATGAAAATGTAATAGAATCCTGAGTGATTTTGTTATTTTTGCATCACATCCCTGCTTTTATTTTGTAAATCTAAACACACAGAACTCTTGGATCCTAATTGTTGACAAAAACAGAAAACTGAAATGTTGACAACAAGTGATTCACAGCATCTTTAAAATAAAAATGGTGATCTTTCTCTGTAACACCTTTAACTTATGATGAAATGAAAAGATGAGAAGCGCTGAATATGAGCACACGTACGCACAGACATAAACAACACAAGCCCACACACTGTCACACACGTACAACACGCAGACACTTGATGGGATGGAGTGAGAGCATGGATGTCAGTGATAATAGACTCTACGCGTCTCAAACAGAGAATGAGCAAACATTCCTGACTTCTGCCTGTTACTCATCGTCACACTTCTTCTGTTTTTACATCATCTGCCTCAGCCTCTGAAAGTGACTCAAAAAGCACATTTTGGCTGATCTTAAGTTGTTTTTCAGTGGAAAGCAGGCGTGGTGTGTGGGATGCTCTACACACCACACCAAAGAGCTTTTAAGTGTAGAGGTGAAAGTAATGGATTACAAGTACTCAATAGTACTGTAATTGAGTTGCTTTTATGGGTGCTTTTTTTTTAGTATATTTCTAAATCAATCATTTTACTTGTACTTAAGTACGTTTTAAAAGAAATAAAGTAATTCGTTACATTTCTGCACCCAACCGTAACTGAGTGAAAATTTTTTTTTTTCATTTTAAAATGATCAATAGATATTGTGAAACTACAAAAAAATGAAATGACCAGACAACAGTCAAATGTATCACATAGTAGTCGACCAACCAGATTAAATGTAATGCACGGCACCAAAACAGAGTTGAATGGAGGTTATATTATCATATTCAAGTGTGCTAAAACACGACTACAGATGACACTGAATGAATCCAAAGAGGTGGAGTGGTGAAAGACAACGCACTAACCATAGCTACTGGGCGCAAATGGACTCCAGCAACAGCAGTGGAGGAGGCAACATCAGCTCTCAAACATGCTGACATTGTGGGGAATGTTCAGCGCGGAAGAGGAGGCCTTGGCCTAAATACCAGCCAACCAACATGGAGCAAGGCAACTGCACCTACACGGAGGAAGATGGTGGTGGAAGAAGTACGCCGTCAGGAGGAGGCTGCAAGGTCGGCCAAGGCAGTCTCCCTTGGCAAACAGGGACAGTGGACACGGTGGGACAATGTGGAAAAGAGGAGGCTCAGCTGGAGAGAGGTGTGGGCCATGGAAGCACAGAGTCTGCGTTTCACCATCAGGGCTACTTATGATGTCCTTCCAACACCTGTCAATCTCCATCAGTAGTTTGGGGAGAACCCAGCTTGTACCCTATGCTCCAGACCAGCCTCTCTCCGGCACATTCTAACAGGATGTAAAGCCAGTCTCACCCAAGGACGGTACACTTGGCGCCACAACCAAGTCCTAAAGAGCCTTGCGGCCGCCTTTGAGGGCAAAAGATCTGCCATCAACTCCCTACCACTGCCAATAGCCAACCCCACATGGACAACTACCTTTGTCGGTGAAGGGGTGAAAGCAACCAGGAGCAGCTCGGCACCATCAGAGAGAGGCCAGCTGTGCTTAGCACGTGACTGGGCAATGCTGGTAGATATTGGCCAACAATTGGCGTTTCCTGCAGAGATCACCACCACCACCTTAAGGCCTGATCTGGTGCTTTGGTCCCGCTCCATCAAGAAGGTTTACATCATAGAGCTCACCGTACCCTGGGAGGATTCCATAGATGAGGCATATGAGCGAAAACACCTGCGCTATGCCGAACTAGCAGCAGAAGCACAACATCGCGGCTGGAATACAGAAGTCCGCCCAGTGGAGGTTGGATGCAGAGGGTTTGTAGCAACATCTACCACCAAACTACTCAGGGACCTGGGAGTCAGGGGCCAGAGCCAGCGCGCATCCATCAAAGCTGCATCGGAGTCAGCAGAGAGAAGCAGCCAGTGGCTCTGGCTGAAGAGGAACGACACCTCTTGGGCCCCCAAATAGCGGGTTGGGGTATGTGGTTGGCTCAGGCTTGGCTCTGGGGGGCAGGGCGCTCATGCCATGTGTGGGCCTGGGATGCAAGCTATGGGGTGATCACCCTGTGGCTGGCCAACTCTGGGGAGGGTGTATAGTGAATGGCCGAAACACCCTATGATCCGGAGGAACACTACTGATGATGCATCCTAGGCCCTTGCTTGCCCTGTGGGGGGATGGGTGTTCTGTTCCCTGGGTCAAGCTTTTTTCATCAACTTTTGTACGTGCTCGCACAAAAAGGGTATTAACATCTTGTCCTGTGTTTTAGAATCAGTTTCAGAGTTCATAAATTTAGCTACACTTAGAGCTTGGGAATTTCTTTTCATTTTTCATTGAATTCATTGGTATTATCTTATTCAAAAATAATTGACAAACCTTGTATTTTATGCAGATGCCTTTGTGGAAAATAAATAAATAAATAAATAAATAAATTATGAAAGATTTCATCTCTTCCTTTTTAAGTTTATACATGAGATGTTTACTGTATGCAAGGGAACCGTGGGAAGATTTATTACAAAAAACAAACGTGATGGGGTGAAAGTTACAAGTAACTTAAAGTACTATTTAATTGAGCTACTTTTTACTTGAGTATTTGATGTATGACTTACTTGTACTTGCACTTGAGAACAATTTATATCAAGTAAGAGTTCTTCTACTTGAGTAGGATATATCAGTACTTTTTACTCCTGTGTGTAGGTTATTGCTCCACATAGAAAACCTAATTTCTCAGTGTTTTGGTAATCCAGTGACCCTAAATTCTTTATAAATTTGCACTTCATCCTCGACCTTGATTTCTTGTTCTTTTTCTCAGTGCAGCTGACATTTTTTTTTTTTTCCCCTTTAAACTTGTTTGCCTTTCCATGTCTGTCTCTGTCTCTCTCTCTCTCGCACAAACCTTGGATAGTGGCCAGGGGATTGTTACCGAGGACGGCTTGGCTCATCCCTGTGTTAACTCCCATCACAGTGTTCCTGTTGTTGCATTCACACGCACACAACACACGCACGCACAGCAACATGCATGTGCGAACATATATACAAACAGGCAGAGGGAATAAAAAGGTGAGGGAGAAAAAGCAGGTTTAGTAGCAAGGACAGACAGAGACAAATTGAAAGCACAGCAGCTATAGCTGACCCCAACCAGCAGTTAGAGAGAAACAAAGCATCCTGGGAAATGTCAGTAACCTCAGTAACCCATAAACAAACATGTTTTGAAAGATTAGTACGTGTACGTATGTGTGTGTGTCTTCGTTGTATTCACCTCAAGTTTGCAGCAAAATCGGTGATGTAGTTTGACACGTCACCGTTCTTTTTACCCATACGCCATAAGCTGTGAACACAAGAACCACACACACACACGGTTAGAATACACCGCCGCTGCACAGATGAAGTGCCGTAGCCCAGGATCAGTATGTGGGTTTTCTTTAAAGGAGAATTCATTTTTTAAACAATCAGATTTAGCTAAAACAGCGGTGCTTTGGTCCTGAAGGGTTGCAGTCCTGCAGGTTTTAGATGTCTCCTTATGCGGTAAGCTATCTAAAACATGTCAAACTCAAGGCCCAGGGGCCAAATCCGGCCCTTTAGAGCATTCAAATCGACCTACAGAAGATAATAAAAATGAGAAAGAAAGAATGAATCACTGTAAATTACCAAATAATTCAGTTGTAGATATTTCAGTCACGCCAAATGTATGAATTCATGGAAATTCCACAATATTTGCAGGAGCTCGTGTGTGACTTTACATTATTAGGAATGTGACAGGACTTTTATTTTAAAGGCAAATGTATCCCTCTAGTCTTTCATAGTTCCAGTATAGTACGTAAAGTGCGTACTAGTTTTATAGTTGCGTTGTTTCTTCCTACATTGTGTCTTGGAAAGCATCGTCTGTAAGTTCTGTGCCTGTTTGATGCCTGTCATAGAGACTTTATATGTGTGAGTAATTGGGAAAATATTCTCTTTTTAAACTAAGTGAAGCCCAACTTATCGCCCGTGCAGGACGCCCTGGAGCTTCTCTTTTATTCACTCTCGTCTCTGTCTTACCCTGCATTAAAGTTGACTGTGCTGTGGCTGCTGGGAGTGGCTGGGCTGGCTGTGCTACGTGGAGGAGGAGGAGGAGTGGCCGGGGAAGGTGCGGAGCTGAGAGAGGGGTGGGTCGAGCAGAGGGAAGGGTGGGTGGACGTGAGGCTGGAGGTCAGGGGGCAGATGGAGGGCATGGTGGTCACCGTTGTGCTGTTGAGACTGGTCACGGCCTGCGACAGCTGGCTGGACATCTGACACAAACACAAACAAAAGCAGAGAGTGTGATTTATAACTACCGTAGAGATGAGTGCACAGTATCCCTGGCTCTGATGTGTGATGGTTACCATGTGAGGGCTGTAGCAGGGCTGTTTGTGCTGTGCTGGGGCAGTGGGGGGCTGGCTGGGCAGAGGGGGCGTGGCACTGGAGGGATTGATGCGCTTCTCTTTCTGCCGGCGGTTGCAGAACCAGACCCGGATCACTTCTTTCTCCATGTTGAGCTGCTCAGCGATCAGCAGGATCTCCTCTGAGGTAGGCTTCTGGTTCTGGAAGCAGAGAAAAGCTTTGTGTTTATCAAACAAAACTAAACAAAACAGGGAATTGTTGAAATGTATTTATTTTTTATTATTTTCATTTTAACAAATGAGGACAGGCATTGTACATTAATACTCATTGTAGTAGTGATTCAATATTTAAGAAACATTTTACATTTTCTACCATGCCTGCTCATTACTTCTCTATGAAATTAAGGAAACGTGATTTTTTTACTACAGTTAAATTGCTAGTGTCATTACCTCAAGTTGATGCAACTTTAGACAATGTATTTGATCTCTGTTCGTGTATCTCTGTGGTGCAAGAATGAGTGTTTGCGTTTACTTTATTTCAAGAAAAGTGGCGGTGGTGGAGTAACGGTTAAAGGAAGTGAGCTTATAATCGGGGAGTCACTGGTTTGAATACAACCTGGGCCATAAATGTGGGATGATGAGCAAGTCTCTTAACCTGAACTGCTCGTGTTGTACACGCTTTGGATAAAAGTGAATGAAATTGTAATCTCGTAAAATAGTCTTAAATAGGAAGGCAGTTGAACAAGAATATGAAGAAACTGAAATAACCTGATAAGATGAAGATAAAAAAGATGAGGTTTTGTTTCCTACCGTCATAAACGCACGCTCCAGGGCCACGCGTACATTGGTCTCAATGCTGGTTCTTTTCTTCCTACGGCGTCCAGGGAGCCCGTCGAATCCCATGTTTGGAGAGGACAGGGAGCTGGGGCTGGGCAGGGTGCTGTCGATGGACATGGTCTCTGGAAGACAAATGTAAAAATCAAAGTTTTTTCAACCAACACAAACTCCACTCACACATTTTTTTGTTTTTAAATCACATGTATGTTTATTACTTCATAATCACAACAAGCCTTAATGCTTAATTCTGATTCTTTGCTCAGATCCAAATTTTTCTGTATAGCAGTCAAAGTTTTTGTGCAGTTTTATGAATGAGCAGGTGCAGAAGAGGACGAGGAAAAAGAGGACCAAATATTTAGTTTTGGCTTTTTGCGGTGTTGATTTGCTTTTAAACAGACCAGTTATGGTATGAACCTTCAAGCTTTTGCCTGAACCCGACAGAGCAAAACCGAACCTGACAGGCATTTAGATAATTATTTCCGAGCCCTACCCGAAACCGACAGTTATACATACAAATGACATAATTACGTTTGTTTTAGTGGTAAGCCTGCTTTTATTAATAAACAACTGTTAATGTCAACAACAGATAAGCGCATGGGGCCACAAGCGAATGTCAAACACAAACAGGTGCAGTGCGTGCAAGACACAGTGGATCTATTTACATAATCCACATATCAAAGCTAAGGATAATCCATGTTCTTGTGCAGGAAAAGGATTATATCAACATTGGATGGCTTCAAGCCAGTCCTCTGCTCCAGCTGCTTCTATAAAGTAATGTCAGTGTATCAAACCCGCATCAAATCCGCCTTGGCGTATCGGATTTAGGACCACATATGAAAGATGAAAAATCAGTATTATGCTGTTCTGACTGTCTTTAACAGATCGAATACAAGTCGCATATGGGCAAAAAGGTCAGATTTGGGTCACATTTGCCGGCAGTGTGAGCGTAGCCTTAGTCCCTTTTCTCACCTGCATCATTGAGCCACTTCTCCAGCAGTGGCTTCAGCTTGCACATGTTCTTAAAGCTCAGGTTGAGAGCTTCAAAGCGGGAGATGGTGGTCTGACTGAAGTCATTGCCATACAGCTTCCCCATGGCCAAGCCTACGTCACCCTGTAAAACAGAGAAAAACACTTCTAGTCCTCCATGTTTAGCGTGATCTGCACTAGTGCAGAATTCTGGTGTGTGTTCACACCTGCGTGAAGCCCAGTTTAATGCGTCTTTGTTTGAAGGTGCGGGCGAACTGTTCCAGTTCCTCTAGGTCACTGGGCTCCTCGGCGTGAGAGGCCACTGGCGGCACCGTGGCGACGCCTCCACCGCCGCTCACCTCCACACACTTATCTCGCTGCAGGAGTTACAACATGACAGTGAGAATGAATGCAGAAGATTGTGCTCCTTATATTAACTTCTGAGGCGAAGTTTCCTTGTACCTGAGCCTGAAGTCCCATTCGGTTTGGAGCAGAAAGCAGGCTGCCCTGGTTTTGCTGAGGTAGCGAAAGAAGATTTGGCGGGGAAAGAAGTCCTGAAGGGCAGAGGAATAATGATCATTTATGAAAGCTGTCTGTTTCATAGTCATATGTTCCTCTGGACAGTGTCTGCTATTCTCACCTTGCTGGCTCTGCTGAGCCTGTGGGAGAAGGAACTGAGCAGGAGATTGAAGTGGATGGCCAGAGACCAGAACCACCTGCTGAAGCTGCAGCAGCTGCTGAATGTCCTGTTTGAGAAAACAAAACCATCAGAGAACCAGTGCAGAACAATACTTCATTAAGGTTTCAAGTTCAAAACAAAACTAAATCTTAATGTCATGTTCACAAACACAATGTTTGAAGCAAAGCAGCAATGTTAAGTATCATTTATTTGCTTTTTAAGCAGCAAAGCTAAACTCTTTAACAGAAAAAGGAAGAATTGACATCTTTGAAAGTCTTTTTGTGACAAAATAAAAGCAGGAGAAAGATTTCTTTAAGAAAACCAAAGAGATGAAAAATGGTGAAAATGACATTGGTATTTGGTTTAAACTGAGAAAAGGCAGAGAAAAGCTTGAAGCAGATCTATTACCTGAACACCCAACAAACAGGAAGTTTCTCACCTTTCGCTCCTGTTTCCACATTTACTATTGTCTTTTCCCAAAGGAGAAGATGAATCTGATTTGGTTTTAAGTTCATGTTAAACTCTAACCAAACTTAGAAATTATTGAGACTCCAAAGCACTTAACATACATGTTTTTTGGACTTTGGAGGGAAACTGAAATATACAATGGAAATATCAAAATAAGTTTATCTAACTCTACTTAAAAGACCAAGGTCTGGGGACTAATCAATACTCACAGGTCTAGCTAAGAGGCAACGCCATAGAAATACAGCATTAGTGAGCTGTAACAATAACAATAATAATAACAATATAATGTTAAGTAATCGATGCACAGCGTCAGTGCATCAATGATGGAAACTGAGACTAAAATTATATCCATCAAAATAAAAAACATCTAGATCACCTGTGTCAAACTCAAGGCCCGGGGGCCAAATTCGGCCCTTTGGAGGATCCAATTCGGCCCACAGGAGAAAGTAAATATGACTAAACATGATATGAGAAAACATGAATCATTGTGTAAATGAAACTCAACAATATTTGCAGGGGCTCACGGTTTTCCTGGTGCTTATATTGCATGATTGCAGTCATCTTTAATGGTAAACAGTTGAAAAAAACTCAAAATTCTTAAAAAATCCTTCAATTTTCCTCAAACTATGACATATTTACTGTAATTAAATAGAAGTTGGTCACAAAAACTAGGAAATTTAAAGTGAAGATCCTGTCATTGCTTGGATATTGTCAGTTTCTTACATATTGCGTATATTATGTATACGTAGAAGCGCAAACTATGGCATAATAATGTTGAAATTACTTGTTTTCCTGCATAAAATCTGTGGCCCACTTGAGATCAAACTGCTCCATATTTGGCCCCTGAACTACAATGAGTTTGACAACGCTGCTCTACCACCTCAGTTAGTGGGAACCAGTGAGTACCTGGGCAGTTAGCTGGATTGGCTGGGAGAGAGTGAGCTGGGGTGGAGGTGGGACAGAGACACTTTGTTCCTGTGTGCTCTGAGGTTGAGTCTGAACCTGCTGTCCCGTCTGTCCTGTCTGTCCCACCTGCTGCTGCTGCTGGGCTTGCTGATTGGCTGCTGCAGCGGCTGCCTGAGCTTGCTGATTGGCTGCTGCAGCGGCTGCGTGAGCTGCGTGGGCTGCGTGGGCTGCATTGGACTGCTGCACAGCTGCAGCCAGAAGCTGCGCCTGAGCCTGCTGCAGCAACAGCTGCTGCTGAGCTGGCAAGAGAGCTGTTAACTAATGAGGAAGAAGAGGAAGAAATGGAGGCAAAAATGCAGAACGGAGGAGAAAAAAAGACAACAAGCCAAAAGTTAAAAGCAAAAGCAGAAGTGTTAAAGAGGCAAAAGCAAAGCGAAGAGATAGTGGATAAGCGTTTACAATAAGAGCATTCTTACCCCTGCTAGCTGGGAGCCAGTCAGCATCAGCTGTGTGTGCTGCAGAGCTGTCTGTGAAGGAGTCGGACCGTGAGAGGGAGGAAGAGCTGGGGACATGTCAGCACACTCCTCCATCTTATTCTGTCATAACAAACAAACAAACACTCATCAGAAGTGTTGTAGACAGCAAACTCATTGTAGATCAACACATGATACTTCCTGCATGGAGCGATGAACAGTGTGCTTACATTGGTGTGAATGTTATTAGACTGTGCTCAGAATATTGCTAACATTACAGGAATTACGTGGGTATTGGGTAATTTAATTTACATAATTTAGAATTTAATTTACAGACAAATATCTAATATATCAAAAGAATGTGAAAACTAAAAAACACAACCAGTGATGGGTGATATTATCGAACCACCGATATTAGCCGTCTGAAAAACTGAAAACCCAAATAATGTGATGTTGTTTGTGATAACATAACATATTAAAAAAGAATATGGCACTTTTTCCATTAGGAAAGTTGAATTAGTTTTCTTACTTTGCACAAATGATGTTTATTTGATGAATACATCCACTGGAGCTTCACAAGTAATAAACATGACCTCATTTATATATCACAAATTTCTGGCGACCTCAAATACTTTTTTTCTAGAATTTTTTTTTGATCATGTTTGTTATACTATTTAAATAAGATACAGAGTAGTGACAAGATACGCCAGCTCAGGTATTTTTCAATACTATATTTTATGTGTTTTGTCTTCCTTTTCTTTATACTGCATTTTATTTGAACTAGATTTATATTCGACAAAGTGAAAGTATAGAATACAGTTGTTTAGGATTGTGTGTTGTTTTGATTTGAAAAAAAAATAATCATTCCAGGCGACCCCCCATGGGGTCACAACCCCAAGGTTGAAAAATGCTGCCTTAACCTGTTATTTCCATGGAGATACTGTATATATGATGTGACCTAAAGTTAGGTTGGTGGGGAGGGGGGTTGTGTATATATTGGTATAGGTAAATATGGTAAATATACAAACCAAACTAAATACTATTAAAAAAAGCCTTTTCGCTTTTCTCATCAGTCAAATTAATTCTTTTTCCACCTCATTTGTCACCAAATACTACAATCCTTTGAGTTTTGTGTTATGTGTATGTGGAAGAGAAATGCAGCTTCTTTTATACTGGAAACTACGTTTTTTTTGCAAGTAAGTTTGACCTTTATAGATTCGATGTATTTATGACACGTAAAGTTGGAACACAATGATGAAGTTTTAATGCTTAATATGTGATGCACATGCTGAGCTGCCGCTGGGTTAATGTCCTGAAACAGGAGTCCACTAGTCTCCTTTTAGCACAAAGAGGGAATTTACGTTCTCCCTGGACTAAAACTGTTTGCACAAGTGGAGGAAGTGGAGATGGGGGGGGGGGTTCTTCCAGAGCAATCATTTACATATCACATGTCAAATGCAAATCAGGAAAGCTCAGAGTTTCAGTGAGGAGTAATAACGTGGACTGTTTCACTTGTGAGTGGGATTTGTAAAGCGAATGCCATCATACGCTCAGCCTCAATCGACTGTGTTTACATTGAGCACTGCAGGGTGGAGGGACACCAAATGATCCACCTCAACGTTGGACACCACAAAAGGGACCAATCAGAGCATAGAAATGAGCACAAAGCTGAGGTGGCCGCACTGTGAATGAAGCCGGTGTGTGACGTTAAAACACAAAAGATGCAGAAAAACATGCACAGGCATGCACAGGCAGCGCAGGGACACACAGTCACACACAGTCACACACATGGACACACAGTCACACACAGGGCCACACAGTCACACACAGGGCCACACAGTCACACACATGGACACACATGGCCACACAGTCACACACATGGCCACACAGGGTCACACAGTCACACACAGGGTCACACAGGGACACACAGTCACACACAAGGACACACAGTCACACACAGAGACACACAGTCACAAACAGGGCCACACAGTCACACACATGGACACACATGGCCACACAGGGACACACAGTCACACACATGGCCACACAGGGTCACACAGTCACACACATGGCCACACAGGGTCACACAGTCACACACATGGCCACACAGGGACACACAGTCACACACAGGGTCACACAGGGACACACAGTCACACACAGGGACACACAGTCACACACAGGGACACACAGTCACACACAGGGACACAGTCACACACAGAGACACACAGTCACACACAGAGACACACAGTCACACACATGGCCACACAGGGTCACACTCACTTTGCTGCTGCTCAAATTTGGCGACAGAGGAAATGGACTGACTCTCATTGACTGAGCCTGGAAATGAAGAGTGAGACACAACCTTAACAAAAAAAGTAAAATTTCTCTGTGTAGCTGCTTCACAACAGATGTTTTCCGCAAAGATTCAAATAATTAGAAGTAGAAAAAAAAGACGTGGCAGATTGTTGCATTGAATGTAGTGATTATTTTTACCTGGTGATTTGGCTCGGATCCATTTCGCTCAGAATCTGTGTGCAAAGGGAGAAAAAAAAAAACCAGTGCATTACATTAGTAGTGGTTCCCAATCAGGAGTACATGTACTACCAGGGGCACTTGAACATATTGCAGAGGTTACTTAGAAACATTTGTGAATTTATTCCCAACATGAGTAATAATATATCCTATTTCAGACATGGGTCATTTATAATTGCAAATGTGTAATTGGTAATTAATTACAATTGTGGTATAATTATAATTTAAATTGTAACTGAAAAATCTTTTGCTGTTGTAATCGTAATTGAATTGTAATTAAATTCAAATAATTTAATCCTAATTGGCCTTGATATTCTATTAAAAATGATCAATTATTGTTTATTTCAGGCTCAGTAATTGTGATTGAATTATAACTGAACTTTAGTAATTGAGTACGTAATTTTAATTTACTTTCAGGGGATAAAAATGATTGTATGTAATCGTAATTGAATTGTAATTGAGTTCAAATAATTGATTTTGTAATTGTAATTGGCATGAAAATTCAATGAAAAAATAAAATAAAATTGTAATTTACTTCCAGGGGGTAAAAAATTATTGTAATTCAATTGTAATGTGAAAAATTTCACTGTAATCATAATTGAGTCATAATTGACATGAAAATTCTATTAAAAAAAAAATCATCTATTATTTATTTCAGGCTCAGTAATTGTGATTAATTGTTATAGATTTTTAGTAATTGAGAACATAATAGTAATGTACTTTCAGGGGATAAAAAATAATTGTAATTGGAAAAAAATGCCTGTAATTGTAACTGAACATGAATAATTGAAGATGTAATTGTAACTGAAAAATGTAATTGACCCTAAACCTGTCAGACACTTTGTGTGTCGACGACACACTTTTTCCACCGACTGACATGAAACAGCATCAGTGGAAAAAATAATGTGGCCTTATTTTCCTACAAAATCTTTCCTAATATGTTATAAGGTTATCAAACTAACAAATATTTAAGCACGTATGAATGTACACTTAGTTTTACTGGGTATAAACAGAGATGTAAAGAGTACTGTTACTTGATTGAAAGTACAAGGAAGTCCTACATAAAATACTCGAGTACAAGTAAAAAGTAGCTCAATTAAATAGTCCTCAAAGTAAAAGTGACTAGTTACTTTCACCCTCCACGTTTATTTTTGGTAATACTGTAAATCTTGCCACGGTTCCCTTGCATACAGTAAACATCTCATTTCACAACTTAAAAAGTACAATTCTTTTTTGAATAAAATAACACCAATGAATTCAATTCAAATTAAAAGTAAGTGACTAAGCATAGCTACATTTATGAACTCTAAAACTGAGAAAATACCAGCATTAAATTTTGTTTTGTAGCGGTGCATCACGTTTAATCTGATTGGTCGGCTATGATGTGATGCATTTGATTGTTGTCTCATCATTTCATTTTTTTGCGGTTTCACAATGTTCGTTGATCATTTTAAAAGAAAAGAAATACAAAAATCACAATTTACTCAATAACTTTTGGGTGTGGAAATGAAACAAATTACTTCACTTAATTTAAAACATATTTAAGTGCAAGTAAAATTACTGATTTAGAAAGTAACCATAAAACTAGCTCAACTACAGTAACGTGAGTACTTGTGTTCCGTTACTTTGACCTCTGACAATGGGAAACTAATGGAGTGGGCGGTGGTAAATGTAATAGAAAAGGTTGGAAACACTAGCATTACATACATAACAAACTTTATTATTGTTAATATTTGGTATTAATCTTACCTGCACCCTCTACCGGTGAGTTTGCTCCCACTTTATCAACCTCTACCGGTTTTGACATCCTTATATCTGTCAATGGAAAACACATAGAGAAGTACACGATAAGTACATGTGTGGGACTAAAAGTGCAGATGAAAGCAGAATAACAGCATCAGGTCATGATGACAGGAGGAGAGAGCCTTGATCTGAGGTGGAACGAGTGTTTTTCAGGTCACGGACCGCACCTACTCACCGTACACCCAACACTGTGACTGAATCACTTACAAGTCAAATTCAGCCCACGTTCATTCACTGTTTCCAAACAGTGGTTTAACATCAGAGTAGGCTGAGTCAAAGGTGTTTGCTTCTATATTTAAGTCGAGGTATTTACGTGGGCATAACTAAGGATGTTTCACATAGTGTGCCATTTATTCCAAACACACAACCCTCCCCTTCACTGGTTTGTCTTTTCATGGGGGCTGTCCCCATGGCAACAACAGCCAAAGGAAGGCAAGAAAATTGGGGCTTGAATTCTTCACCGAACCGTTCACCTTAAAAAATACTATTCAACCTTATTTTGTCAAATAATGACATCTTGGTTAAAAAATAGTTTGACTTAACAACAGATGATGGAATGGATTTTCCATTTGAATGTAACACATTTTTTAAAATAATTGTATATGTGAGGTTTTATAGGACATTTTTAAATAATACATTTCATTCATGTGAAAGTAGATTTTCATATACTTTGTACTGGTATTACGCCTACGTGACTCAATGGCCATGTTTTGTGTCGATAAATATGTTTTGAGCTATTTAAAAAATAGAGGAAACATGTACTTTTCCTTGAGCTGATGTTCATTCTACAGGAATAAAACTGGTACTAAAGTTGAATTCTTCTTAAAATAAAGTGCTTTTAGACACACAGAGCCCTCATTCGAAAACACTGCACACTTTAAGGGGGTGTCAAACTCATTTTAGTTCAGGGGGCCTGAATATGGAGCACTTTGATTTCAAGTGGGTGCAGATTTTAGGCAGAAAAACAGACAATTTCCACATGAATGTGTTGTAGTTTGAACTTTAACGTCAAACAATAAATACAGAATGCAAGGTAACAACAATATCCAAGCAAAAAGTGACAGATACAAGTCCCTGCAGAATATTTACGTTACATTTTCTTGATTTTGTGACAGATTTTAATTTCATTTGGGGAGATTTTGTGGAATAACTTGAGGAAAATTGCAGGTGGTAGGAAACATTGGGAGTTCTTTCAATAATTTAAGAATAAAATAAATAAAAGCATGGGAAAACTGCAAGTCCTGCAATTAATGTGAAGTTTTATTGAATGTGTGTATTTAGACGGACTGAGATTACGACAAAATGAATTTGTTGGTAATTTTACACAATGATTCATGTTTGTTTTCTCTGTTTATTTAACTTCTTCCTGCAGGCCAAATTGGATGCTCTGAAGGGCTGAATTTGGTCCCCAGGCCATGCATTTGACACATGCCTCCACTTGAAGGTCTGTTCTTTGGTATTGTGCTGGTTTGACAACAGAACAAGTGGCAAAACAATGGTTTTGACGGAGTCCAAGTGATGAGATGAGGAAACTCTTCCCATTAACGTCACTATACCAGGGTTTCTACAGCTTCAGTCAAATTCAATTCAAGACTTTAAGACTACGGGCGCACGGTGGATTAGTGGTTAGCACGTCCGCCTCACAGCAAGAAGGTCCTGGGTTCAAGCCCTGGGGTGGACTTGGGTCCTTTCTGTGTGGAGTTTGCATGTTCTTAAGACTTTTTTTTCATTGCCATTTGAAATGAAATTTAAGACCAACTTCACAGTAAACATAATTGGAGAAAAAAAAAGGTCACATTTGTTTTCTAATGTCTCGTGCAGACGTGCAACTGGCGGCCCCCGATGTAAACACACAAAACGACAGTAAAATACACAAAAAACAGACTAAAATCACTCCAAAAACACAAGATGATTAAATTCACATTTTCCCATGTTGCTTATATATATATATATATATATATATATATATATATATATATATATATATTAATGAATGTTACCATTTATTTTGAAATGTCACACTAATTCAAATTCAAGACGACATTTGAAAGACAATTAAGGCCTTATTTTTAGAATCATGAATTTATGATGACTTTTTAAGGATCCGTGGGAACCTGTATACATATCACTATATATAAATATATGGAGCTCGTGAAAAACACTCAGCTTTAAGAGTGTTTAGCTTTGTGTGTTTAGTGCATGCCAACATCATCATCATCACAAGGCCCAAAAAGTGCACGGCTGAGGGTTTTGAGCTCATAGACAAACATGTGGTTAATGATATGTGTATTCTTCATGTTGCATTAGCTCATTATAAAAGCCTCGTTATCACTACGTGCAACAACAAACTGTACAATGACTTTCTATATGGCGTATTTAAGTCTTTACCACTCTTTAAACACACACACACACACGCATATGCACACACACAGCTACTTCTCCTTTATGAAAAGATGCAAATCCAACCAACGACAAGCTAATTATATTTGCCACCTGCATAATAAACTCTGGGACTCCACCCCCTCACCCCCCATCTGTTTTTTCCGTCTCTTCCTTTATTTTTTTGCTCCTCGTCATTCAATTTCAAGTTAGCAAAATGGAAACTTTTCAAATGCGCTCACTACGCTAGACACTTTTGCACTTATTTTGAATTATTATTTCACTGTCTGCAACAACGTCCAGCTGGTGGTCAAATGGGTGTTTTTAACCATTGGGAGGCAGTAGAGACACACTGAGGACATAAACCACACACTGACCATGACTGTGCCAACTTAGTACAAGTATGAAGTACAAAAGTAGAAAAAATAAACACACACACACACACACACACACTCAAAAACACAAACAGCAGAACTAAAATGTATTTAGTTTTAGCAAAAGTGGAAGGAAGCATCTGGTTAATCTGTTAATAGAGTCCATCTGGGGTTATTCCAGTATTTCATAGTTATTTTTAAAGCATTGCTGAATTTGTAGTGGAAAGTCCACTAAATATGAACTAAAAAAAAAAAAAAAACCTGGCCCTAAATCTGCCAACCTTTGTGAGAAATAAAGAGTAGAGCGGGTTTAGGTTATGGACAGGTCAAGGGGACTATATAGTGAGGCCTAACCTAACCATCATCAGCAGCTTCATAAAATAACTGTGGGATGTGAATCTGCTCGTATGCTATCTGGCTGCAGTAGGCATGTGGAGTGTGTGTTGATTCATGGTGTAAAGTAGACTGCGGACAGCAGGATGGTGGATAATACGCTCAGTAATACAGTGGTGGGACAGTATATCAAGATACGGTGTCTTTTTCTCACTTCCCCTCCTGACTTCCCCTTGTACAGGGTTGAATGCAGAGTGCTAAACCCAACACTTACTGTCAGCCAGGCTATTAATATTAGACTGCTCTCTCTCACACGCTCATGTTGGCTTTGAGGGGCAGCACCAAAGTTATATTTCACATGTAAACTCAAGACGGTGAGATTGGGTGTGAAGGTTTGGTGAGAAATCTCCAAAATAGACACAAAAAAAGAGGCAGTGCATGTTTTATCTAGTGCTGCACGATTAATGGCCAAAATGATCATCAGGATTAATAACATTCATTTAATAAATCTCGATTATACTGAATTATTTATCACGTTAGGAAATTACATTACTTTTAAACAAACAATATGTGTACAGTTTACAGTGCCAAATGACACATTAAATAACAATTATAATTTTGAAAAAAATAAATAACCCAATAACCTATAATGACCCAAAGGCTGAGTAAATACGTTATTACAGAGTGCAGAGCCCTTATTTCAAATGTAAAAATTGCCGACAATCAGGTTAATTGTGGAAACCACAATTAAAATTTGATTATACAGCCCTAGTTTTATCTGCAGTTTTTCCACTTTTGTTGTGCACATGAATTGAATAAATGTGCAACAAGTTCATTTATGTTTTTGTTCATTGTTAAGCTTTGGAAGCAACGAGCTGGATTAGCTGTGAGAGTCCCTCACTGTGTGCAACAGATGAGATTTAATGCTGAATAATCCTGTGTCATAAATAAATTATGCAATACAGACGACAGGAAAACACCAGAGTCAACGGTGATCACTCTGAACAGTATCTGTTATTGTCCTCTGGGTATTTGGGCTGAGATGACCCCCCCCCCCCCCCCCCCCCAATATAATACAAATTCTACTTTGAAGTTTACCAGCGTGGTAATATTTCCATTGTTAAAATAGTACATTTTAATATCTATTTAGAAACAGCCATAAAAATAAATTAATGGCAAATAACTGAAGTGTAGGCAGTTCCTTTAATTGAAAAAAAAAAAAAAGGAATAAAAAGGGAGTTACACCGCAGCAATTTATAACGGGACGGGACTTGGATAAGCAAACTGCTTCTCTCGTCTCCTTTTTCAGCATGGACAAAAAATAAAAAAAAAAAAAAAAATTACATAACTTTTGTGAATGCAACCATGACGGAAATAAACTGAATAAATAAATATATATATTTTTTTGTTAATATGAAGAAATTATAATAAAACTGACAATATCTTACAGGGAATTTTACAAAACTCTCCCGTAATTGATATCATCAGTAAAAACTGTGTGAGATGCATTACAATGAGCTGAATAACTAGAATTGATGCATATTAGGTTTTAAAATGACATGTAATCTTGGCAGATATAACCTTTAATTATCCTTTTGTGGGAATAGATGTTTGTTTGTTAAATGATCTTTGAATGAAATTATTGAACATAAAGTGCAACAGTTCACACTTATTTTGCACCCAAAATACAAAACAGATGATCCACAAAACTAATTCTAAACATTTTTAATTAGAAATAATAGTTCTAAATATTTCACAAATTAATTTGCTTTAAAATTCAAACTGCTCTCAGGTTAAGCAGCAGGTTTTCTTATGCAAACTGCCGTTGGAGGGAAAGGTTCAGGCCAAAAATTAGTCATTATTTTACACCTCAATAAAGACTCCAAATAGTTAAGCATGTCACGATCTGATGATATCGTATATATATATTGGTCCAATATGAGGAAAAAATAAGTATTGGATTCTATCAGGCTTTATGTAAAATCTTCGTTATAGTGAATATTGTTTTCATTGGCTTTATCTAGGTTATTTTTCACCGCCTTCTAATTTTTTGGTATTTATCCAGTAGAGTCCAACTAAGAATTAAAAATTGCTTTAGGATTCCTCAGTACAGACCAGTGAGCAAAATCTCACTAGAAGTGTATAAGAAATAAACTTTTATTTTGAAAGAGTTAATAAAAAAAAACTGTAGTGCAACAATTATTGAAGTGAGTTTAGTTCACTTAATTTTGCAAAAAAAAAATTCAAGTATAATTGTACCGATTAAAATAAAAACACACACAAATTAATTGCTATATTAGGGCTGCACGGTCACTCACCTGGAAACCACATACTGGAGAAGTCAGCTGCTGCTACTGCTGCTGTCATGGTCATGTCTCTCCCTCTGTGTGTGTGTGTGTGTGTGTGTGTGTGTGTGTGTGTAAATGAGTGAGGATGTGTGTGTTCTACCTGAAAACTATCTCTCCCTCTCTGCTCTAACATAAAAAGGAGGAGTTTGTAAATTATATAGTTTAGACTGAGGATGACTCTCCCCCTTCCCACATGACAGTCCACACCCACTAAGCCCCGCCTCCTCCCCACATCCTGCAACACGCACAGGAAGTGAGGTTCAAAAGTGTAGGGGAGAGAGCAACAAAGTGCACGAGAGACGATGGAGAAAAGAGGGGTACACGGCAGAGAGAGAGAGAGAGAGAGAGAGAGAGAGAGAGAGAGAGAGAGAGAGAGAGCGAGAGAGAGAGAGAGAGAGAGAGAGCATGGGTGAAACAGAAGGAGGGGATGGAAAGTGATGGCACAGCTCAGCTGGAAACACACTCACTCACTCAACCACACTCACACATACAACCACACACTCACACCAAGGAGGAGAAAATCTGATGGTCTGGTGGTAGACCTCAGTGAGATCTGTTTAATGTAAGCTTTTATACTTTAAAAACAACAGGTTTTCTCTTCACCACTTCATCAAACTCTTGTGTTTTGAATTTTATTATCCTCATTTAATCTGTTATTGCTGCGAGTGGGCGTGTGAGGCAATCTGTCACACAATGTGGACAACACCTACAGGAGAAGACGTGAGACATCCTCAGATTCAGCCGCTCCACTCAGACCCCAACAATAGGAAAAACTCTGTCACTGTGACTGTGACCACAGCGCACACATCTGCATTAGGCCTACTTTATCATCAGATTACTACAACAAAACCAGTCATCAGCACAATTTTAAAACACACAAGACTCACACAAATAAAAAAACAAGATTAGAATAAAGATGAAGAATGAAAAAGAAGAGAAAGAAAATCAGAAATAGAAAAAAAGAAGAAGAGAAAGAAAAAGAAGAAAAAGAAAAAATAAGAAAAAGACAACACACAACAACACACAAGACTCACAAAAAACAAGATTAGAATAAAGATACGAAAAAGAAGAAAAAGAAGAAAATAAGAAAAAGACGAAAAAAAAGAAAAAGAAAAAAGAAGAAAAATAAAAAAGATTAAGAAAAAGAAGAAAAGGAAAAAAAAGAAAAAAAAGTTAAAGCGTCAGTAAAGTAAATCCACCACAAGGGGGCACTCTCGACTCTTGATAACCTGATGGAGAAAATTCAGTTCCACACGTTCTTCTTCCATGTTCTAAATTAACTGACAGTACTAGAGTTTAACATCATTTGAATCATTAATATACCTATGGTAAAAAATATTAATATTTACTATCATTTAATGTCAACAGTCAATTCTTGATTCTACTCAATAATATAATACATTTATTTTTAGGTAAAGAAAATTATATAATACAACAATGATAACTAAAACACTTCAACATAAACTTTAAAATTAATTATGATTATTAGACATTACTCACTTTTAAATTAAATAATTGAAAGGGTCACAATTTTTAGCCCTAAGAGTTGGTAATAAGGAAATAGGAGATTAGAAATAAAATATGTTAATCAGCAATTAGCTTTTTAAAAAGATTAAATTGAAATTAAATTAGTGCCTCAGTTTGTTTTATATTTCTGGAATAATTTTCCTTTTTGAATGATTAAAAATCACGAGAAGATACTGTATAGATATATTTCTAAAAAAAAAAAAAAAAAGGATTATATATATTGGTGATTGTTCTCCTTTTTGTGTTTGTCATCATATGAGCTGACAACCAGTGACCGTGAAACTTTCAACAGGACAAGATGGATGAATGAACAAATGGATGAATGGATGGATGAATTCTATATTGAGACTTGATTTTTCACTTCATTTACATCAACTCGAGTCACACATTTGTTTGTTTATCAATGCAGAGGTAGGGATTCCCACTGTGTGTGTGTGCGCGCGCGTTTACGAGGGGCGTGATTGGCCAGCCGGTCATGTCCAAGGACAGTGACAGACTGCACACCAGGAAAGGAGGCGGGGCTTGGGGTGGAAGGTCATCGTGGGCAGACTGGCTTTGGCCGTGACCTTTGTTCAAACCCCAATCTACCCACATAACTACCAGTGTGTGTGTGTCTTTGTGAGAAAGGGTGGCTATTTGTGTGGCACCAAAAGGCGGCTGGTGTGTGTGTGTGTGTGGTGCACTGTTGATGGCCGTGGGGGGCCTTCCTGCCCAAGGAGGTTTATGCCATGGTTACCATGGAGACCGGATGGAGCAACACTGTTGTTCTATCTCAGATGATTTAGTGTCAGCTACCAATGACCAATACAAAAAAATCCCAAATGAATTCATGTAATAATAAGAACAACAACAGAAGTTTGATCATGTAAATAAGCATCTATATGATGTCATTTTTAATTTTTCATCCTTAACTTGAAATGACTTTAAATAAGATATGTTCTGCTTTACACTTTGGCCAGCACTTGAAACTATATTTGTAAAACAATAAACACTCACACAGACACACACACACACACACACACACACACACACACACACACACACACACACACACACACACACACACACACACACATACACATACACATACACATACACATACACATACACACACACACACTTCTATAGATTTATACATACACATGGACACAATATGATAGTGGGACCCCAGGGAAGAGAGTGGGGGGAAGCGGGGGCCTCTGGAGCGCCATCAATCACTCCACTGTCAGAGTGGATGGAGGCTGGGAGGAGGGGGGGTGGGGGGGTGTGGGGGGGGGCGTTACGAAGAAAGAGAAATAAAGAAGGACAGAGGGATGGCAGAAAATAGAGCAAGCAAAGAGAGGAAGGGAAGGTGAGCGATGCAGAAAGAGGAATAAAAAGATTGGAGAATGGATGCTAGCTGCAGGTGTATAATGGGTCATTGCAGGGACAATTCAGAGGTCTTCAAACCAGTTCAGTATCCCTCTACTATGGCTCAGCCTTCCTATATCTAGTGCAGCCCCAGGCCTTCAGCACACACCGGCTCTAATTTATATAATCCATCATATTCCTCCTCCTTTAGATGGAACAGAGCCCTGGCCCGGTAACGGACCTACCAGGTCCTGCACACAGTCCAGCAGCACGACTCTATTATACAAGGTGCAAGGTTTGAAATCCAGTGCAGTGTGTGTGATTATGTGTGTGTGAGCAGGTGTAGCCCCATGAGGAGCTACAGGATTATAAACAGTGGGCCTAGAAGTGTTGGAGACTACAAAGGTTGAGCTTTTATATGAGAAGCAGCAGGGGCTAAAACACACTCGCACTGTTGGCCACCTTGGGACCGGCGCCATCTCAGCCGCCTACACCGTTACAACACCTATTCCTCTGCTGTCCTAATACCTCTCAATTGCTCCTTTTCCTCTGGCCCCTCCGTCCCTCCATCCTTCTTTCACACCATTCCCCTTTTCTCTATATCATCTCAGCAGCCCACGGGGAGCCCAGTTTGTCTAGACACACACCGCTCTCTCCCACGGCGCTACCAAGGTTGAACTCAAAATCTTTAGCTCTGCTCCTCACACCCTTTCGTCTTCCACTTGTTTTGGCACAGGATTGAACGGTCTGCAGGGAGGGAGCAGCAGCGGACATCGTCAGTGACTCGATAACCACAGACTAGCGAGTTGTTGCTCTTCATTAGCCTTCAGCTTCTTTTCCTCAGATTTTTAGCAATGGGGCCTTTTGTGGGTGTCCATCTCTTACCTTGACCCATTCTCCATCTGTCATCAGGTCCTGTACAATCAAGCCTCTACTCATTTTTTGTGACCTTCCTTCTTCTCCCCCCCCACCACACACAAACTTTTCCTCTGCACCTCAGTCTCTCTTTCTCTCTAAGACCTGCTGGTCAGCAGCAGCTGTGACATCACTGCCCACTGTTCTCCACTCGGATTGGACACTCGGCCACGTTGCCAGGCAACAGCAGTGAAAGGTCTTTGTAAGCGCGTGCGTGCGTGCATGTGTGTGTCTTTATATTATAGGTACGTGAGTGAGAGGTGTGCGAGCGATTTGCCATGCCCTTTATCTGTGAACTAGGAATGATCAGAACAGATCTCCCTCTGTGGTTTTATCGCAGATCAAAGCATGTAGATGATTGGGCTGCCACCGCCTCACCAACCACTCTCTCCTCCTTCCTCCATGGATGAAGAAGAAGAAGGATGTGTGTGCGTTGTTAATGAAAAAGAAAGATGGAACAAGTGTGTATGTGTGTCAGTGTCTGCAATTGCACCGAACCAAATAAATGTGTATGTTTGTGTCGAATACGAGTGTGCGTGCGAGTGTGTGTGTGTGTGTGTGTAAGCCCCCGGGAGCGGGTGGTTATTGTATCTGACACAGCGGCTCTTTCTCGCGCCTCATATTTCTGGGCCGATCGATTCCTCTGACTCCCGACAAGACAATAATCGCACCTCCCTCTCTCACTCCATCACTACCATTATTACTGACCTCCCCAGGGAACGGAAAAGGGGGAGGGATGCAAGGAGAGAGGGATGGGGAAGGAAGGAAGAAGGGAAGGAAGGAAAGAAGGTTGGTGAAGAATGATGGAGATGTGGGCAGGGAAGTGACAAAATGAGCTTCTAATGATAGAAAGGCAAAAAGAAGACAAGAAGTTGCTAGAGAAAAAAGGGGAAGTGAGAGTATAGAAAAAGAAGGATGGGGAGGAGAGAGAGTGTGATGCCAAGGAAGTTGAGAAAAGGGTAATGGAGGGATGAGGTCTTAGGGGAAAAATAGGGAGATGAGAAAGAATAAATGATAGGCATGTGAGGTGAAGAAAAGAAAAGAGGAGAGACTGCAAATGCTTATAATAGGAACGAACAGGAACGAAGGCCGGCACGAGGTGAAAAAAAAAAAGGCAAGCAATATAGATGACAGTGAGAAAAAGAAAGGAGCGCACAAGTAAAGGAGTTCAGAGAGATGGAGACGGACAATAACGGGAGAATTGGTGGACGAGAGATGAAGGATTCCTATAATTTTCATCTAATAAAGAAGAGAATAAGAGACAGGGACCGGAGAGAGAATAGTAGAGAGGGGGTTAGAAACACACACACACACACACACATGCACAGACACACACAGAATCACAAGCTCATTTCTGCAGTTTTACAGGACAATCAACACAGCATGTGGAAACACACAATGCCATTTGTCTATTGTGGTTCAGTGTGTGTGTGTGTGTGTGTGTGTGTGTGTGTGTGTGTGTAGGCAGTTGCCAGCATGAGTCTGTCACTGCTGTGTCTCAGTGCTTTGAATCCAGATTACAATTACAGTAATTGGCTCTCAATTGAAGGGATTGCTGTTTGACCCCCTCACCTCTCTCCGTCTCCCCCATTCTCTCTTTTCTTTCTCTCTCTCGCTCGCCAACTCCCATTTTGCCTCTTCTTCCACCTCCCTAGCTTCCTCCACCTCCTCCTCTCCACCTGTATCACTACATCCATCTTTCTCTCCCCTACTCGGCCTTCCCCCATTCTTCCACTTTGCCCTATTGCCCCTCCCTGCCACACTTTGACCCCCCCCCAAACACTATAACTATTATTTCCTTACTGCTTTTCATCCATCTGACTTTGTATACTTTTTTCCCATCCCACACTGTCTTTTGTCCCCTCTTTCCAGTCTTTCTCTGATTGTGGGTAGTGATGGTTTGCTTTATTCATGCTGTGTTTATTATGGAGAGGTAGCAGTTTGGTGATACAGTCACAGGGAATGTAGCGCACAATGAGGGGAAATAGGTGAAAGAGTGATAGATAAAGGAGAAAAAGGTAAAGAAGGCGGTGATAGAGGTGGTGGTGATGGTGTGTTAGAGAGGTGGTGGAGAAGTGAATGGGGTGGGGGGGGGGCTAGGAAATTGGTCTGGCTAGCGGAACAGCTTTTCACCTCTCTCCCCCTCTCTCCCTCCCTCTCTCTCTCTCTCTATTCTGCTTTGTATTCTGCAGAGATGACAGGGGAAAAGCTTTATTGCTCCGAGTTTGTATCGATCGGGGCCTCTATGAGGGGGTAGGCCGGGGGACGCACTGAGCCGGCCCTTCCTCAACGACCGCGGCCTCTGCTACTCCTCCCCCTCTCCTCCGTCCCCTCACTCTCTTCCCTTCCAACCTACCTCTTTGCTCACAAGCTTGCTCTGAAATTCAAATTCTGGGCTCTTATTCTCAAAGGTTAGTATATGGAGAGCACCAGAAAGAGAGATGGGGATTGAATGAAAGCGAAACAGGAGCGCCTGGTTGCTCCCCTGACTGAAGCCCTGAAAGGAGCCGGAATCTGATAAGCTGAGCCCACAAACACAAACAAGGAAAGAAATAGAGAAATTCAGTAAGGAGGGAGAAAGGTTAAGAGGAATATATCAGTGCTGTCCTGTTTCTTTCTCATCTTTTCATCCTATCTTTCCAACTGACCCTTTTCTGTCCTCATCTCTGCTGTGACTCCATTTTTTCAAGGTGAGAACTATTTTGTTAATCTGGGTCCAACTGAACAACTAACTCTCAACTCCGGTCTGCATTAGGTATAGCTGAAAGAGCCCACATCCAGTACAAAAGGGTTAAAAACCAACACGGGCGAGTACTTTGACCTGGAACTAGTTTTCTAAAAAGTGTAAAACTAATAAATGGTTCAAACTAGGGAACAAGTGAAGGTATGAATTATAAACGCTTCTTTATTTACTCGATCTGATTGACAAGCAGAATGAAAGAAGGGCAACACCCAGCATCCAAGCTAACTAACCAAACACTTGACGAAAACATGTGCACACACACACACACACACAGACTATTTATCCGTTAATGGCATGTAGAGCACTCCAGCGTGACTGGGAAGAAGAACAGATTGTCCATCCGGGGGGTTACAGGGTTCAAGTCCATGACCAGAGGGCTAAAGAAAGGTTAAGGGTAGTGGGTTCAACTCCCATGGGGCCGGGAGGATCCCTGCTGTCTCCCATCCCAACCCCTCACCCACCTCCAGGAGACTATTACTCCCTTGTGTCACCTCTCCCCATCCCTCCTTTCTTTTCTCTGTTTTCCTGGTGGCCTTTTAAGCTCTACTTAGTCTAAACCAGAGCCTTGGGCTTCTTCTGTTTGTCTTACACACACTTACACGTACACTAACGCACGTAAACATCCATGGGAAATCAGTCAAATAAGTTACAGATGAATTTTACATTCATACACCAACAAACGCAGACATCTCAAATATACATGTGATTTGCTTTGGCTATCCTCTGTTTTCCCCACATTACAGAAAATCACTGTATTTTCATCACCGTATCCTAACTCAAATCGTTGCAGCCTTTTCCATCTCGTTCTCTCCTCTAGTGTAAGAGATCAAACAGAAATACGGCCTGGTCTCAGCTATCGGTAGCTGCAGATGTGAGTGGATATGACATATTTGTGTAAACACTGGATACGTATGCTGTATATTGTCATTGATATTGCTTGTGCAGCTTCAGATTGACTTCAGTGATAGAGTGCACATCAGAGACTTGAGCTGGATACTACACTCCGCGAATTCACGGGGAGATAGACGCACGTTAAAGCAAACACACAATCCCACATATACCCACGCACACGCAGAGCACAATAACTTGCAGGACTATCACCTGCCTTGTTCACAGAATTGATAGATGCATTATTAAACACATAGAACCTCATAGGTAGAGACTGAATATGAACACAGTGCCAGGTCCTATTGAGGACATTCATTATGTTCATTTTTTATAAAGGTATTTTATGTATCAATTTCACACTTATTGTGTTAAATAGAAATAGATCAGTTTTATATAACCAAGTAACATTGTTCATGGTTCTTCACCATATAGTAGCTATCAGAGCAAGACTCTCATGCAAGGTGTGACTCTTTCTTTTAAACTTTTTGCTTTCCTCGTAAAAATTCTGACCTTGTTCTTTTTTCCCCAAAATCCATCCTTTTTAATTAACTTTTCATTTATATAGCACTAAATGCAGCAAAGTCATCTCATACAACATATCTATAGAATAAAGACAGACTCTAATGAAAAAACAACATTTTCACATGAGCAAGCATGAGTGACAATGGAGAGGAAAAACGATTTTAACAGGAAGGAACCTCCAGAGGAACCAGACTCAGTGGTGGTGGCCATCTGCCTTGACTGGTTGGGGGTTAGTGAACAGGATGAAGAGAGCAAATTAGGACAGAGAAACATTAGAGCATCACAAGCTGGTTGAACCTCGAACTACAGCTGAAGACCTGTTGGGTACTAAGCTGACGAAGACTACAAGCCTACTAAAGTTGTAGTGACTATGAATTTTGTGTTTTGCCTCATCATAAATGCTTCAAAGAAAAAACTGCCCAATTTGACTGATGGGACAACTTATCAAACTACAACTTGAGTTTATAACACAGATTGAGACATAGTGTCGGCCTCATAGATTAATAAATTGAAGGTTTTTCTTGCAAAAAATGGGAAAATTTACTCAAAAACAAATGTGAAAGAATAAAATAAAATAGTTTTTGAATCTATCACAAACATTGGGTTGGGTGACAAGTGGTTACATGACAAACTTTGGAAAAGTTTCACACATTGCATTGTGGGATTGGGAATCCCATAAACAAATGCAAAGATGGTGCCAAAGTGGAAAAGTTTCTTTAAGAAGTTATTACTTCTCGTTTACTGTGATTTCCTGTGTTTCTTTCCCAGACAAGGAAAACAGTGATTCGCTTGATACCATTTTTATCCTGGTTTGATTATGGTGTTCCTTGAGATATGACGTCACTCTGTGAGAACTTAAAATTCTGACCCTATTCGGATGTTTCCGTGTAAAGCCACAATTTCAATGTTTTGGGACAAACCTCCAGGAATGTCACTTTGGCAGTGTTTTTGGGGTCACACAGGCATCAGTAGTGGATTCAGAAGAACTTTTGAATAAAACACAGATAAAGTTTAAAAAATGTTAGCTATCATCACCACCATCTTTAAAGGTCAGTTTTCTGAAATCTGGTTTCCACAGATTAACCAAACGGCCCAAATGAGACAAACCAGTGAATGGCACCAACACTACAACGATGGCGCCGCTTATGTTTACATCTGCAGGGCGGGGCAGGGCAGGCTGGGCCTCGACTCTCACGGTAATCGATGAACGAGAGAGGAAAGGGAAGCAGGGATGCGAGTGTGTGTGTGTAGGGCGAGGAGGGTGGGAGGGAGAAAATCGGTAAAGAAAGCAGGTTATCTCCCGTCATTAGGGGAGAGGGAATCCCTGTCTGGAAGGGGGAGGCGGCTGGGTGGGTGAGGAGGGGTGAGGGAAGACCGGGGGTTCATTGATAAAAAGCGAGAGTGGGGAGAAGGGGAGACTATGTTTGGCATCGAGAGAGAGAGCAGACAATTATCTGTATTGATTAGAGCGGCCCAGTACTGTGAAGACTGAGAAAACTATGACTGGATCAATAGAGAGAGAGCGAGCGAGAGAGAGAGAGAGAGAGAGAGCGAGAGAGGGAGAGAGAGGATAGACAGACCAACCTGAAAGAAACAAACGACAGAGATAAAAGACACGTGTAATGACAAACATAAAAAGATAGAAACATCGTTTATGGTGCAAAGCAAAGTCAAAGGTGGCATAAAAGCTAAGCGCAGAGTTTGGAGTGGGTAAGGGGGGGCGGGGGGCGCAAGGAGAGTCAATGACAGCAGAAGTAGATACATTACAGTGCTGATGTCATTACTCTTTATCATTGATTTGTCGGCACAACCACAGAGTTCATTCAACGAGCCGCCCAATGCCCTCCTATCATCACAGTGCACGGCTAAACAAAGAGAGGCATTAACTGAATACACTGTGAGGGACTGGAGACGGAGCACATGGACAGGCCTCAGGAAAACACACTAACAGTGCATGTACACAGTTGGTAGAGTTAGTTTGACTTCTTTAAACCATGATCACTTTGCACGGTTGGCACAGGTGACACTTTTCACTTTTACTTCTTACTTTTTTAAACAAATATCTGTACTTTCTACTCCTTACATTTTTTTAAAATGAGCTTGTTACTTTTAACACCTTGTCACTCAAACTCAACACGCCACTACCTGCTTCTGCTGCTTGTGAAAGGCTTTTCAGCTCAGCAGGACTCGTTTTCAGACCAAAAAGGACAAGTCTTCATTCCAGAAACCTGGAGAACATGATTCTCTTGAGGCTAAATGAAAATATTTGGTAGTTTTAGCTTTTTTTCTGTTAGGCAGGTCCCTAAATTTATAGTTAACATTTTCAAGTTTTGAAAATTGTTAAATTCAAAGCTGCTCTGGGTTTAATTGAGCATTTACATTTTTTTTCTTGACACATTTTATGTTGTTTTCATGTACCAGTATTCTATAAATTCTTAAAAAAAAGATTTGGAATTTGCTGGTTTAAAAATCCTGTCTTTTTATTGAATGGACATTAGTTTTGCTTTTAACATCTTTACTTAAGTACTTTTTTCTTTTACTTAAGGAAGCAAGTTCAATAGTTTTACCCGACTCATTTTTAATTAAAGTATCTATACTTTTATTTGAGTACTGAAGACCGTTTTTTTTTGTCATTTGTTTAGAGATGAAAACCTTCACCAAATAACTTCTATATATTTTGACGTTTTGTTGCCAATTTTATTTCCATTTTGCAAACTGCTGCAGTAATATTCATAGATTATCTATGAGCAAAATATGGCAAATGTGTCAGACGTGGAAGTCTGACCTAATCAAAGCCTTTAAAACCATATTTTTTAGGGAGGAGCAGCCCATGCTGTGGAAAAGGCATTGTTTACCCAGGACTGGTCGCCCAGAGGGCTACATTCTCCCTCATGTCTTTGGACTGTGGGAGAAAAACCACAGAGTCACTGGGGAAAACATGCATACAACTTCTGGAGAATCTTTGACCAGAACTCGGCCTGAATCCCCCGTGTTGTGAAAGCTGTAACGATTGCAGCATTTCAGCTGCAGTCACTTCAGTTTTTCCTTAAGTTGGCTTCTGATTTGTGCTTTTCAACAGTTGTCATAATTCTTCCTCTCCATCCATTTGTCATTGTGAGGTGGACAGTTTAAAGACAAACAAATGTACTCCTATTGCTCTTCTTTCTGAGATGCTGGATGCTTGATTTTTAATCAACTAAAATGATATTTAATCTAATAAAATTAGATTTGCCAAAAATTATGCATGCAAATGTCTGTGTAAGTACTGTGTGATTAGGAGACGTGAAAATACTCGCATTACTGTAACTGAGTTGCTTTTATGGGTACTTGTACTTTTTTAGTATATGTATTTCTAAAACACTTATTTTACTTGTACTTAAATATGTCTTAAAAGAAGTAATTTGTAAATTTCTACACGTAACCGTTACTAAGTCAATTAAAATTTTTTGTGATTGTTTTTTAATTTTAATTTTGTACAATTGTGTAGGCGGAAGTTCCTGTTTGAATTGATAAAAGAGACACATGCGATCAGCTTGCAATAAAAACGCATGGCAGTGATCTGTGATGTTGTGTGGACGGAAGGTGAAGCTTTTATTTTTCATTTTCACAAAAACAACAGAAATAATTACTGGTTTTATGTTTTTGCAAAAAAATTCTGTTAGAAAACGTAAATAATTTTTCCTCATTTTATCCTTTTATTTTCTATGAATGTATTAAATTGGAATAAAAGATGTCTGCAACACATAAAAGTTATTTTATGTCATAAAATATGATTTTGACCACAATCAAAAAGATTTAAAATAAGTTAAAAAAAAAAAAATGGGACATTGGAGGAAAAAATACACATTTGAATTTAAAAGCAGTGGGGATGGAGAAAGAAGGGATTTGAACATTTCAAAGGGAACGTGTACAGTAGAGAGAGTGCTTTGAAAAGCGTTGGGTATGGAGCAGAGTTCTGCAGGGGGTCTTGCTGTGGGGCCTCTTTTTGTCTGGGACAGCAACCAAAATGGTGGAAGAGGGGTGGAACAAAAGGCTCACCAGGGGGAAACAAGAAGGTGACAACCTGTGCTAAGTAAAAACATCCTGCTGGTCCTGCCACACACACGCACACGCACACACACACACACACACACACACACGAACACACAGCACACTCGTGAATTAAAGCTCAATCAGACCCTGTGTGTCTGCCCACTCACTTCATTTTTTTGCTTGCTTTGTGTAGTTTCTTGGAAACCTTGGCCTCATTTTCTCCAGTAATGCGCACACACTCAGGAGGACAACATCTGTCATTTCCTACTTCATTGAACATTACAACATAATTCAGTTTCTCACTTTCAAGATATTTTCTGTCTGAGAAGAGGAAAGTATTGTCAGAACAGATTTACACACAAGCAAACTGATAAAAATAAAAGAAGCATAAACTCTGGAATTGGGAGAGCTGAGCTGGATATTGAGGAAACCTTTGGTAAAGGCGGAAAATGTCAGGTTTGACAAATGACCTTTTAAACATGGAGCAGATGTAGAGAGTCATGGATGCCGTGGACCGAGGGCAGCTCAACTGTCTGTCTCTTAACAGCAAGTGAAAAGATAAGTGTCACTGTTTCATACTCAGCGGGAAGCACTGGAGTGATTTCCACATGAAAAGTGCATTTTTATATTAATTTCAACAGTTTTTCCAAGTAGGACAAAGTGAAAGGATTTCCAACAAGAAGTTTAAAATGATACAAGTGAATAGCAGTGGAAAGCAATGAGGACTGGAAATAAGTGACAGTGACAGAAAGCCATGCAGGCATGATTTACAGGTGTGGAGTTATGCATGTATGACATCACTGGAGCCCTCCTCCAGCCCTTGGGAATGGGCACCTTGGAAACGGTCGCTAGGGGAACAGACCATTGAGAGAGGGGGTCAGAGGAAAAGAGAGAAATAGGGGGTGGGGGTAAGGCTGGGCAATATATCGAGACTCAAGATATATTGACTTTTTTATTTTGCCGATAAGCAAAAATACAGTATCGCCTATAACAATATTTATTTATTTTTTTACAGCTTATTATGTATTAAAAGACTTGTTTTAGGAGATGCTGCTTACATTACTTCTCAGAACAGCATGAAAAGCTCAGTAAGGTGGATTTATGAGCGCGAGCAACGCAGACCTACCAACAAACAAGCCACACTACAGAACTCACTCACACATGCTGTCCTTTAAAGGTGAAAAAACTAAAAGTGCCACATATTGTGAGGCTGTTTGTTAATAAATGTGTCAGATAATTTAACCCAAAATAGTTTTTCTGGTAAGACTTATACAGAGGTGTAAAGAGTACTGATATATTCTACTCAAAGTAGAAGTACTGTTACTTGATTGAAATTATACTCCAGTACAAGTACAAGTAAGTCATACATAAAATACTCAAGTACAAGGAAAAAGTAGCTCAATTAAATAGTACTCAAAATAAAAGTTACTAGTTACTTTCATCCCCCCACCTTTATTTTTGTAACAAATCTTGCCATGTCCATGTCTTGCACAATTTAATTGATTTTCTACAAAGGCATCTGTGTGAAATAAAATGTTTGTCAAAATGTACAATTATTTTTTAATCTGGTTGGTCAGCTATGATGTGATGCATTTGATTGTCTGTTTTTTGTTTTTTTTGCAGTTTCACAATTTCCGTTGATAATTTTTAAGTATTTTACCTCTTTTAATACGTACTTAAGTAAAATTACTGATTCAGAAATACACTAAAAAAAGTACAAGTACCCATAAAAGCAACTCAACTACAGTAACGTGAGTATTTGTAATTTATATTGTATATCAACTTTATGTCATATATCGCCATTTTGAGAAAAAATATAGGATATGAGTTTTGGTCCACATCGCCCAGCCCTGGGGGGGAGGGGGCAGGATAGTTGAAAAATACTTGCAACATACAAAGCCCAACAGTTGCCACGGTTACATGATATTTTTTTTAATTTGGAATAAGTTATTCCGAATTAAATCATTCGGAATTAAATTGTTCTGCTTCGTGTTTACATGGAAATATTGATTCCCGAATTTAGATGGAAAACGGTTTATTCTGCATTATTCAATTCCACTTTAGGTCTGGGGTTGGGAAGGCTCTGATTGGACAGGAGGAGAACGTCACGTATTGGGAAAAACACACAACAAACCTTTCATTGTCGGTGGTAACACAGAACACCACACATGAGAACTGTTTTCTCTTTTATTTTGATTGTAGTTTTGAAGCAGCAGCTAGACAATAACACGGTTTCAGTTTGGACCCGTGGAGCAGAAGGGAGATAATCACTGTTAAAAAGCCCAGTAAAACTCTGGAAAACAATAACCAGGAATAAATAGTTGCTCCTTGGTAAAGACAGTAGAGCTCTAACAACCGGTACAATGATAAACCTGGTGATATTACAGCCTGTCAATGCAGCACGGGGCCGCATTTACTACGGCTTCCGGTCCTAGTGCCAGCCGATGAAGCCTGTTCCGTTTAACGCGTTTACCGAAGTCTGTGTGTGTTTAATAAGTTTGTGTGTGTCCGTGTGAAAGTCTGCATGCGTTTATGTGTCCGTCCATCTACTCTTTTCAGTATATCCATGTATTCTAAGGCTCTTATTAAATAAATAGTCTCGGCTGGAGTCCGGGCGGCCATCCTGGAGTATGTCGCGCATGCGCACAACGACTGGAATTAATTTAAAGGGGAATTAAGTGTTTACAAGGTCAGTTTAAAGAGGAATTCACTTTTAAAGCTCCCATGTAAACGTGGTTAGTGTGGAAAAAAGCAGTTCTATAGGCCTCGGAACATGGCAGCTCTATCTTCTATCCCAGCCCCACCTGCATTGTCCTCCTCCCCCCATGCACTGTGACACCTCATCCACTCCAGTCATTTAGAGAAGAGCGATTTAATGCGGCACAATAGTGAAAACCCACACATGAGGGAAGAGGGAGCGGCGTCCTCACAGGTTTAAAACACAGACATTTATTAAGAGGACAAAAAGAATGTTGATGAACATAGAAAAGCCGCCGTGGTAAAAGGTTGGCCATTAATGCGTGTGTGCTTGGAGGTCATTTCAACCAAAGAGCTATAAGCCAAGTAAGTGGATAGAGTGACTTGAGTGAGCACACTTTGGTCTTCTAAGGCACCGTGCACACTGGTAACAAACACAAATGTCCACCACAAAAAAACAAAAAAAAAAACCCCAGCCTTGACATCCTGACCTCGACAGCGTCTCATCTTCACCAACAATGTTCACACATGCAACGCACATCTGCCAAATGAGTGCACTCCCAATGCCTCCGTCTGCCTTTGTGAGCAGTAAACAAGCAAGAGTGTGATCAGAATGGCTGCATAAAAACAGCACATCAAACACCATACGCTGTAAAAACAACAAGGCGCTGTTCAGTGTGCATATGAAACATCAACAATTTCACAGTGCATATATTCACAAAGCAGCATCATATACATACCAAAGGCTCTTGCGATCTAGATTTGGTATGTATGCATAATATGTGATCAATATCAGATGCTGAATAAAACATGGTTCAGGTTTTTGACAGGCTGGTTTGAAATGGAGATTCTATGCTAATACACAAAAAGGCTTTGGTAAGATTGGCCCTGAACCGTGCACATAGCAGCAGTTTAGACCATCTCACCTGCACTCTCCATAATGCATGAGCAGCCTGAATATATATCACCCCCCCTGCGCAGCTCACTCACTCTCACACGTTTTTTTTTTTACAGCACAACAATGCATAAACAGTGGAACGTGCATGTCTGACAGGTACTTACGGGTTACTCAAGCGGACACATTTGCACTCACTTGTGGAAAATCAACGATCTAATGGTGGGATTATGAAAAAGCCAAATGCTAAGACATACACACGATAAAAATGCACTTTATGGCCTGTTTTAAAAGCTTTGATTGCGCTGAAACATGGCGGTGATGCCTTCAGTTGTTCACTCAAAGCTGCTCTGGGTTTAATTGAGCATTTGCATTTTTTTTCTAGACACATTTTATCTACAAATTGTATTTGTATGGGTTTCCATGTACCAGTTTTCTACAACTTCTTTAAAAAAATTAAAGATATGGAATTTGCTGGTTTAAAAACCCTGTCTTTTTATTGAATGGGCATTTGTTTTGGTTTTTTTGTACATTAAGTAGGATGTACTTTTTTTTTTTTTTTTTACTGTTATACAAGTAAGGGGGCAACCTCAATACTTTTACCAGTCAAAATGTATTCAAGTATCTATACTTTTACTTGAGTACTGAAGACTAGTACTTTAGTCATTTGTTTAGAGATGAAAACCCAAGACGACACCAAAAAACTTCTATATATTTTTAAGTTTTGTTCAGTGCAAACTTTATTTCCATTTTACAAACTGCTGATTGACAGTAATAGATAATAGATTCTCTATGATCAAAATATGACAAATTTGTCAGATATGTTGTCTGACCTTATCAAAGGCTTTGTGGAAAATCAACGATCTAATGGTGGGATTATGAAAAAGACAAAAGCTAAGAAATACACATGATAAAAATGCACTTTATGGCCTGTTTTAAAAGCTTTGACTGCTATGAAACATGGTGGTGACGCCTTCAGTAGGAAAACACACACACATACGCGCACACACACTGTTCGTGCTCTTTGATCGAGGGGTGTGAGAGCGAGTCAGTGCTTAATCAAAACACTGGTGAGCCATCCTGAACTTCTAGGCTTCAGCAGAAAGCAGAGTTGGGTTGCTGAACAGCTCAGTGTGAGCTGGCCGGGAGTGTGTGTGTGTGTGTGTGTATCTCAGTGCTCGTGTTTCTGCTGTTTGTTTGTGCGAAACCCTTTGCAGGTGGTGTTTGTGCAGGCAGCCAATTAACACACACAGTTTTTTGAACGGTGGAGTTAGACGAAGCGAAGACTGAAGAGAGACAAGTGAAGGCAGCAGAAAACTATTGATGCTCCTGCTGCTGTGGTGAAGATTCACATCACGTTCTATCATTATGAAGGCACAACAGTAAATATGCATTTACAGTGGCAGTATAATTCTGTTTGAGAATTTACAACTGGATTTAATTTGTGCTTCTATCTGTCTTTGTCTGGCTGGCCCTGCCGGTCTTTAACCTTGGCCTCTGGTGCTTCTGCCTATTGCAATAAAGTCACCCCTCCTCCTCCTCCTCCTCCTCCTCCTCTCCTTCTTCGCTCTCTTTTCTTCCTCCTCCTCTGTCTCTCTGTCCCCCCGGCACCACTGTTGTCCACTGTTCTGCTCATTCATAGTAAACACTATTGATTTTCAGCAGGGAAAATAAAAAAAGGGGGCAATGAATTTTAATGCCCCTATCTGTCCCCTTCTCCATCTCTTCCTATCCCCCTGCCTTTTGCCTCCCCTTCCCTCGACTTCACCCCTCCCCGCCACCTCCACCCCATCTTTCCTGAGGGAAGGATAAAGAGATGGGGATCGTGTGTATGTATGTGTGCGTCTTATGTGTGAGTGTAAGGTGGTGGTATATGGGAGGAGGGGGGAGCGAGGGGTGCATTTCTCATTTCCCAGCTGTGCCTCTCTCACACAACTGCCCCCCTCCCCTCACCCAGCACCTCTCGCTCTCCTTCTCCCCATCCCATCCTTCTCTCCTTCCCTTCTTCCCCTCACCCTGAGTCGGACTCTGGGGAGGAGAAGCCAATGAAACTCACAAACAGATAGGGGTTGTTGTCACACAATGGTATGCGCACGATGCCAGTGATACAACCAGTCCCCTCGGTCAAGGCCACGCACACACAAGACAATCATATACATATAAATGCCCTGTTTTACGCACGCATAAACACACTCGGAGGCACCACAGGTGACACCATCATCCCATCTGAGCATCCAAGGCCTCGAGTAAAGGGCTGCTCGATTACAGAAAAAAAAACCTAATCACGATTATTTTAGTCATAATTGAAATCACGATTATGCTAACAATATTTGTCAACAAAAAAGTTATTTATTTTTTGTACAAAACAATGTAAAATACATTAATTAAAGCATAACTGAACCCCTGCTTTCTCCTGACCTGCCACTAGGAGGGAAATTCAAAAAGCCTTGATTGTGGGTGGAGCTCCTGGAGCAGTTAAGAAACACCCAGTATATACTATAAAATCTCCAATGAACAATCTATGCTATGCTAACTAGCTACTCATTACTCACTATACCTCTATATTCACTCTTCTCTCAATCCCACCTACTCACCACAAATTGTAGAGCCCACAGGTGCTAGTTTTTATAAAAGGGGTGGGGCTAACAGTGCTTGTTTGTGAGCAAGATGGTCCCAAAATGATCTTGTTCTCAGCGAATAGCAAAAGTCAATTGTAATAGCTGGGCTTCAACCCATAGAGGGCAGTCACTGAAATTTTACAACTAAATGTGACAAATTTAAATACTTTGGTTACAATGTTGAGAGTTGGACCAGGATCAATCAACAGCACTATTTCATACTCAAATACATTTGTATTCAGTAGAAAAAAGTGGTTTTGGGGTTTAGCTACTCTTTAAAAATAAATAAAATCCTTCAAACACTAAAATCAAGTATGTCTGCAAATGAATAAAAAGGTGCAAAGTATTCATTCTTCATTACCAAGTGTTTTTGCTGCATTTCTCCTGCCATGTTTCAAGACCGCAAGCCACAACTTTCCTTGTGTTAGCTTGCAGGCTAGCTTAGCTTTAGCTTTGAGAGGGGCAGGGCGGAGGAGCTTGCACACATTAAACAACTCAAGGTTAGTATTGTAATCATTTCTTTTTTATTATTTGTGGATATCCTAAATTGTCCCAAAGTGTTTTTACTGCGTTTCTCCTGCCATGTTTTAAGACCGCTAGCAACAACTTTCCTCATGTTGGCCTGCAGGCTGGCTTAGCTTTAGCTTTGAGAGGGGCGGGCCAGAGTAATCGTTTTTTTTTTTTTTTTTGGGTGTGCGTCAAGTTTTAATCTTTGTAGATGTCCTAAATTGTGGAAGTTTGTTTTATGTAGCAAATATAAGATGTGTATAATTAAAAAAAAAAGAAAAAAACAAAAAACTTGATTATATTCTTTTTGTAATCGTTGAGTGTAATAATCAAAATCGTAATTGAATTTTGATGAATTGCCCAGCCTTAGCATCAAGCTTTTACCATCCCCTCCATCTTTCTCCAACCTCTCATTCTTTCTGGTGACTTCCTGCTCACTCTTACATGTGCCTGCGTTTATCTGCTTTTAAATGCCGCCACAACGTTCAACAAAAACTCTCTTCTCTCCACTCATTTCTCCACCTCCCTCGACCGGCCCGCTCTCTTCTACTCTGTGTATTGATTTTGCTATAAGCGGTGTCCCGGTTGCGACAGGGTAGCGCATATAGACAAAGGCAGACTTCATCAACCGGTGTTAAACACAGGAGCCGCGTCCTCAATAATCACTCCATCACACAAAAGACGATGACTGAGACGTGAAAGAGCGAGACAAAGAGAAGCAGGAAGAGAGTATTGACGAATTGGAGAAGAGAAGAAGGAGATTTGTGCCGGAGTCTTTCTGAGGTAGTTGTTCTTGTAATTAGCAAAGAGATACAGGCTGCACACACACACACACACAAATGCAAAAAAACCCAACAACCCTATGCTCTGCTCTTGGATCACGATTAAAGTTTGATCAATTCCTCTGAAGCTTCAGAGTAACATCTCTTGAAATTTATAGGGTTGACGCCCGAGAAGGAATTCAAGCAGCTCATTAAAACCTTAAAATGTGAACTTTACTTGTCTTTTTTTTCCATCAGTTTGAAATCACACGTGAGCGTAACCGCGCACACGCATCTGTCTGTGCGCGCGCGCAGACAGTTTTCATCTCCACTTAATCTCCTGCTCTTAATTCAGCGTGTACATTGAGCCGCCTAATAGGATGTGACTGGAGGGCTAGCCGCGGCCCTATAGCGGGCTGCTAATGAGAGCGCCGCCACAGCTAGAGAATCAAAGCGCTTCATCAGCACTCCTAATTATTGTAAACCTCATTAGCTGGCTGGAAAGCCAACATCTGCTCTTTGTGGGCCAGATTGTCCAAATATAACTGAGCTCATCATCTGTGGAACAATCCTGAGATGTTCATTGTTCTTTTTTTTCTGGTGAAACGGTTACAAAGGTGAAGGGTGAGAATCTGACTGAAATAAAAAAGAACAAATTACGCTCATTGTGTGACATTTTACAACATATTTTTGCATTATAGCAGTGACTACCATGCACAGCGCTGCTGGAAAAGCATGTGTGTGATGTTTTCTGAGGTCTTCGGGTGCTAATGTAGCCCCAGCTCTAAAGCAGCAGGTGTGTGGACAGCAGGTTTCCATGTAGCTCTGTCTGTTTGCCCACTCACCCACTCGCCCCCTCTCCATCCCTGATCAAAGCATGTCCTTTCAACCCCCAAACTCCACCACCTTCTGCTCTTCCTCGCCTGCCTCCCCCCACCTTCTACCCCCGCTGCCCACCTCATCATAATTTGACTGATGATTACACTTGTCACTCATGGCAGCATGTGGCCAATTAGAGGGAGGGTGTGTGTGGTTGTGCTGGCTTCCTACAGCTTCAATCAAATTAAATTCAAGACTTTTTAAGACTTTTCATTGCCATTTGAAATTAAATTTAAGACCAACTTCACAGTAAACAAAACTGGGAAAGAAAACCTGCCACATCAATTACATAATAGGGTAAAAAAAAATATTTTGTCTAGTGCAGATGTGAAACTGGCGGCCCACAGAGTTAAAACAGAAAAATACACAAATAAAACAAATTAAAAAAACTAAAATCACTCAAACACAAACTACAAAAATAGCCAGAAATCCATAAAACAACAAAAACACAAAAAATTTAAACCATTAAGAAAAAGCTGCATTTGAGAGGCAATTTTTGTTAAATTTACATTTCCCCATGTTGTTGAAAGTCCCGCTGCAACCACGTCACTGTTTAGTCATTAGTTCAGCTGTCGTGATTGCGCAATTAATTTAAGACTTTTGAAACATTGATTTAAGACATTTTAGTGACAATTAAGGCCTTATTTTGAGATTCATTAATTTAATGCCTTTTAAGACTTTTTAAGAATCTGCAGGAACCCTGTTGTGTTATGGGGTTTAAAGTTTTCATCACTGGGTTTCTTTAGCTCAAACAAATATTAATTTATGTCCAATCTTTACTAAGACACCCCACAAATGTCCAAAAGCTTTTCTTTTTCAGTCCATCTCCTACACATCGTGGCCTTGTCTCACACTCTCCTCGCCCACTTCAGTGTGTCTTCATGTTCTAGGATAATCACAGACTCATTTAAAGTCACTTTTGTACTGTACCTCTGACTGGTGGTTAAGAGCACGACCGCAGACAAGGCTTTTATGGGTCTTAATGTGTCCTACAGACACTTTGGCAACCAGGCGGCTGCTGCCAAAGAAGTGAAATCAGAGTGAAGGAAGCAAAGAGGGCGAGAGAGAGAGAGAGACTCACACACACGGGGCCAACAACCATGGCGACTTAACCAGGCTGAAAAAAGGGGGAACGAAAGAGTATGAAAGAAAAGGGAGGGACAGAGATGTGTAGAACAAAATGGACAGAACATAACAGTGTCAAAAGGACGAACAGAGAGGTCACCTAGTCACTCGTCGCCCCTCCCTCTGCTCTGACCCTCCTCCCTTGTCCCCCTTTTGCAGGCGGACAAAAGGACGGAGGGGTGCAGTCCTTGTACCGAGGATGGAGGCGTTCACGCCTCCCTCTGTCATCCAACGCGTTCTTTCAGCTTCATATTCAAAAGCAGACGGGGTGATGTTGTCAAAGAACACATGATTAGTTACAAACTGATCCATTGGTATTGTAATCTAACAATTAGACACAAAAGAAACGTCTTCAATAGAGAAACAAAAAGTCCTTTTTGACATCAATTACCAAGCATGTAAAAGAAGTCCATCAACATATCAAAGTGCATGTTATAGTCCCTCAATAGAAAATGTTCAATCATCTTTTTAATCCTTTAATAATAATGAAAATAACAGCTGATAATAACAGTCTATTTTTCCACTAAGACTGATTTTAACTAAAATAATACTTTAATTTTTGTGCCCTGTACATAAATCATTATTGTAACAAGCATTACAAAGGATTCACATCATTATAACTATTATTATTATTAACCCCTTAAAGGTTCACCCATATTTCTGAAACAAACGCCTATCCAAGACATCACCATATTGGAACAATGTGTTTGAACCCTTTGGTGCACATGCATGGGGATGGTCCCTTTTGAAATATAACATAAGGTATGAGTGGAACTGAATTATTGTAGTATGAACATGAGTAGAATTATTTCCATCCTCGCCTGGCTTATTTTATCATTAACGATTAAAATTGTTATCCTAAATATGACTTGATTATATTTAATTTCTTGATTTGTTTACAGTTGCAAATCTGAAGATTTTTTTTGGGTACCCAATTATAACATCCAAACAAATGCTTTCCTACTGTCAAAATAAGTCCTCAACACAGGGATAAAAAGGAAAAAGCTTTGTCTTTATTTAATGTTTTAAAACATAAAGAAAAAAAATGAAAAACAAATGAAATGACAAGGACAGACCATTCTTTAGGTAAAAAGAAAAGCTTAAAGTGCATGAGAGAGTAAGAGGTGGAGAAGGTGGTGGAGTACAAGAGATTAATTTCAGCACCGAATGCCACTGCTCGGAGAAGGATGAAGAGCGGGAAGGATAGAGGGGATAAAGAGGAGGGATACCGCTGCCAGGAAAAGAGAGAAGTGCGATTAAACATGCATTTGACTCTTTTAAAGAGCTGAGGTGCTTTTGGAGAGTGTGTATGTGTTCCTATATGTATAAGCTCTGTGTGTGACTATGTGACATTGCTCATAGCAGACACGTCTGCAGCCTCCGCCTCCATAGCTGATCGCTAAGCACTCTGAGGCTGAAGGACAGCTGTGGAACCCCAAAGGTTAATAGGACCCCCTTTATTACCATAAATCTTATCAGCTTAATCAAACGAAGAGAAGGACTCCTGATTTAGTCCAGTGCTCTACTGGACAAAAGGGAGACACCCAATCAAACCATTGGATTTTATTGGTCTCTTTTTTTTTTATTACTATCCAAATGTTCTATAGCACATGAACAGGGTGGCAGAGGTGACAGCCTGAGGCAATCAGCAACAAAAGAAAACCGACAGTGGCCTGTAAAAACACAATGTTGGTCTGTAAATGAGACCACGAAGCTGTCAACAAACAGCCTGCATGCCCGGACCCTGAATAATTTGTAAACACATGGAGCTGCAGGCCAATGTAAGGTTGGGGAAGGGGGGGCTTGAGACTTCGCCTGGATGTTTGAATAAAATCGGACAATCCGGGTGAAGAAATGTTGGTGAAATGAGGCCCATCAAGTGTTCAATAGAACCAGCAGGGGACCCTGCGCTCATTTTGATGGAAGGGTGATTGGTAGCATGTGGCGATGACCACTCCAGCCCTGATCACCGCCACGCCATCACCAACTAAAGCATCCACACACATTCAGAGTGAGCGTCTCCCACATGGAGGTCAAGTGCTGTGGAGCTCTTTGTATGCACATCATCTGTGTGTCACTGGAGGAGAGATAAGGAGAGGCAACAGCAAAAAAAAGTATAAATCAATTCCTTTGCTCGAGTCATCTGGTTTGTATGTGTTTATTCCTGCTGATGTGTTGATTAACTGCCCACACACACACACTCCTATCAGTGAGTGTGAGTCCACAGGGTGATTAAAGTCTCAAGGTCTGATTAAGTGACCTGTTCACCCAGTCCTCGGTAAGGGACTAATGTTGGGCCATATTTCAGAGCACCGATGGCCAACTGGGCAAAATGACTCATCCAACATTGCACATTAGTGTAGGTGTGTGCATTTTTTTGTGTTTATAACAAAAACTTCCCAAGCAATGTCAGTTGACCATGATTTTTGCTAAAGGTAATGCCTCCTTGTTTAGAGTGTAAAATTGTGAGTAGTTGAAGCTCGGTTGTTTTTATATTTTACATAATAAATCTGGAAGTGATTTGAATCACATGATGTCACAGGCTGACCAAGATTTCATGTAGAAGTTTTTGCAGCAGCGATTACTGTCGAGGAGGAGACATGGGCATTACTTTGGATTGTTAAGCAAAAAAAAAAAAAACTTTGGAAAATGTTGCCTAAATGTTTTTCTGTTTAAAATATAATAATATCACTAATTAAAATGAACAACATCCAAACCATTAACACAGATTGTAAACCACTGAAGTATTTTTTTAGCTTGGTTTGCAGCCCCCCAAAATACACACAAAATTACAGAATTGCAAAATATTAGAATAAAAACTTAAAAGGACAACAAAAATACACAAAATTGCACTGAAAACACACAGGGTGACTACAAAAACAGAAAAAAAACCAAAATACAAAAAATGCCTTATCACACAAAGAACAACACAAATACACAAAATGACTCCAAATAGGCACAAAATAACAAAAATACACAAAATGCCTTGTCACACATAAAAAAACAAGACAAATAGACAAAATGAGTCCAAAAAGGCAGAAAATGACAATAATAAAAAAAAAAAAAAATGACTTCAAAATAGGGCTGCTCAATTAATCAAAATTCGATTACAATTTTGATTATTACACCCAACGATTACAATAAAAAAAAAGATTATTTAAAAAAATAAAAAAATAATTTTTTTTCGCTAAATAAAACAAACCCACTATTTTGGACATCTACAAAAAATAAAAGCTTGGCACACACGTTATTAATACTAACTTTGAGTTGTTTAATCTACGCACATGCAAGCTCCTCCCCTCTGCCCCGCCCCTTTCAAAGCTAGCATGCAGGCTAACACGTGGAAAGTTGTTGCTAGTGGTCTTGCAACATGGCAGGAGAAACGCAGCAAAAACACTTGGTAAACAAGTGGTAAGTCAAATTCTCTTATATGGGAACACTTTGGGTTTGATGATGGAGACACAAAGACACATCACGTGCAAGAAGTGTTTTGTTTTGATCAAAAGTGAAAATACCTGATTTTAGTGTTTGAAGGATTTTATTTATGTTTAAAGAATATATTTTATGTTTTTTTGTACAAAAAATAAATAACTTTTTGGTTGACAAATAATCGTGATTTAAATTATGACTAAAATAATTGTGATTATTAGTTTTTCTATAATCGAGCAGCCCTATTTTAAAATAAAACAAAACAACAAAAACACAGAGGATTTTAACAATAATTTACAAAAACAACAGTAACACAGACAACAAAAATTTTAATATAAAAATTACCGTAAAATATGCACTATGACAACAAAAACACAAAAGAAAACCTTTATTTCCAGTTGAAAATGCGGCCCTCGGATCGGACAATCACAACTCTGTAGCCCCCGCTGCGATAAAAGTTGCCTATCTCTGCTGTAAACGATGCTGTGTCACTTATTAAGAACATAAAAGAAAGCTCCTGAGTATTGACTGCCTTCTCAGTGAGAAGTGTTGCTTATACGAGAGCAAACAGTAGATAAAAAGTTGCATTATTCCAGCTGGCAAAACGCAACCATGCACATCAGCACACACACACACACACACACACACACACACACACACACACAATAATAAGATACATTTCCACAGAGAGTGACAAAACAAAAGCAAAGTCTCTCAACTCTAGTAACAATCACTTAAAAAAGGAAGTCCTGTGCTCGCTGTGACTCGAGGTTCTTTTAAATCTCAACCCAAAACATTTATGTTCATAATAACTTTAAGAAATATAATTTATTCTTTATATAAACTTAGGTATGTAGGGAAAATTGTAAACATTCTTTTACTAAAGGCGTTTGCATGGTTTTCTTACCGTGTCCATTTGAGAGAGTCTTAATTGGTACATGCATGATTAAATGCGAGCATATAAAGGTCATTGTGAGGTGAGCGTGTGTGTGTGCGCGAGCGTGTGTCATCAGCTCTCCTGTTCTCCAGGAGAAACTCAATAGCACTCAGTGCTGCTAATGAGCAATGGGACCTCATCAGCATTAATACTACATTATTCCCAAGAAACACACACATCAGTGTAGACCAACACATTAGCATATACGGTAGAGATATAAACACCAGCCTGCAGTGCAAAATCCAATAAAGAGTTAAACGGTTAATCGGATTAAAAGGATTCTTTAAACCTTGGAAAAACACAAACACAGCAGAACAACAAAGCAAGTTAGAGTACAAAGCAAAAACGCACTGAAGAAAAGCTGAGTGAGAACCATTTCTAATTGTTTTTGAAAATAAAAGTAATATATGACCTAAATGAACTCAACTGTGTTTTGTAAAGATATATTTAATGTCACAGAGTTAAAAAAAAAAAAAAAAGTAGAAACCTGACGTTCTTAAAGCCTGGAGTGTTTTTAATCATATCCTGGGATGGCGATGTTAGTCTCATTTCATAAAAGCATCAGTTAAGCATCAGACGTCACTGCCGGGCCTTTGTGGGCTCTTGTTACATTGTCAAACTCTGCAGCGAGAGTCTAATATACGTAAATAGACCAAGCGATAGCCCATTAGCTCCTGAAGCATTCTCCCATCAGCCGGCTTGCATTCAGAGCCCCTTGGCTGCCTCATATACTGCAATCTAATTCTACAACCACAGGGAGAGGAAGAGAGTGAGGGAGAATTGTATTGTGACGGAGAGCAGAGAGCGGGAGGAGAAGAGGAAAGAAGAGGAGAGAGAGAGAGGGGCCACGGAGAAGGAGAGAGGTAGTTTAATGCAATAAAGCATGTAGTATTGACATCTTTCTCGTGTCTATTGATTCCCCATTATGTTGCTAACAAACCCAGGTTGACATTTTGTCATTTGCAATCATGTTAACACTGCGACTCGCACACTCCCTTCTAAAAACCGATCTATACCTACACACACACACAGTGTTGCACATGCGCTACACACACAGGACACGGTAAAGATCCTTGTTTACATCAAACGTAAGGACTCTGATTTTTAGTGATCACCATCAAGTTCTTATCTAAAATCTGGCCCGATCTGACATGAAAATACCTCTGCGTAGTAATTCCAGCTAGTTCATTTTGTCTTCTGTTTTGAAATATGTTAAGGTTTCATTTTTTCAGACAACTTTTTTCCAGGATATTTATTTTTGAAACTGTCAGTCTTCCTCAGAGGCGTCTGCTGATTGCTTTGATGTGTCTTTATAGCTCCACTGAATGTATTGGGACCATATCACACATTTACACACAATTCTTCCCCAGATAACAAGTGACTAAATGTGTAGCAAGTGTCGCAAACATGTCCAATTTCACTGAAAATCTTGTTTAAAACCTTGCACTATGTGTTACGGTTCCACTCGTGATCATGTAAAATTAATAACATAAAAATAATAAAATGTATAAATATTGACCCTATTTAGTATGTTTTTGTACACTTTTCGAAAGTTCACTAGCCAGTAAAGTCATCTGACAGGGAAAGACAAGTAAACTGAAACAGTGGATAGATCGTAAAAGTAGACAAAAACCCAGACACAAAATTGACAATGTGTTTGTTTTGGACTTACCTGAAAAAAAAAAAAAAAAAAAAAACTCATATGTTCGCTACAAAAAAAGTTATGAGCAAACAATGAACCCCCCGGTGAACGTATTAAGATTTTATCAACCAATACTAGAGCTTTGGAAATCTGAGGTGTATTTATGTGTTAAAGAGTTGATTTGTCAGTATATGGTAGGAGATAGAGGTAAATGGTGTGTGACAGGGTGCATATATAGCTGAGATGATGTGAATCTGTGTGTGCCACACAGTGGAAGAGTTAAAAAAAAAAAAAAAGCGGCCCACACACTCTCTCCTTGATGTCTCTTCACATTATATCATGTCGTATCAGGGTCTGCACTGTGAGGGGAAACCTGTGGTTTCACCTCTATGTCCCATTAACTTTTCATACACCAGTTAATGCTGATGGCTTCACAAACCACTTTGCTGCACATGTGTACACACACACACTCACACACACACAGAAGCAGTTCACACCAGCTCTGACCTGCACCTTCACAGACACAATGCCATTAAAAATAGAACAAAACTGGATCAGTTAGAGCAGCCGTGGTATCCAGGCGGAAAACGATCAAACACATTGGTTTTATGCTACTGTATATATATGATAGTGCGTCTGTTTCATGTGTGTGTGTGTGTGTGTGAGGAGTGTGTGTAAGTGAGTGCCCCAACAGGGTCTGTGCATGAGTGCTTGAGGCCTGTTGTAACATGAAAGCGAATGAACACACATGGGGGGCCAGAGAAGGGTCAGGTGGGGCTGAGTCAAACACTCTCGCTGTGACCTTTGACCCCACAGAGCTTTGACGCAAAAGAGTCATAGAAGATTCCTTCAATTCAAAGTTAACAGTGGAGCGTTCTTGTGATTATGTTGGGAGGAAGTTGGGGTGCAAAGAGAGGATCTGATGAATAGGACACAAAGATATACAAAAAACAGAAACATCTGTGGAGTCTGAGGCATGTTTAAACTCTCCCAGCCTAAACAGTCTCAGGTGAGATATTTTTCCTGTGTTTTTCTCTGCTCTCATTTCCGTAGCAACAACATTGCAGTGTTGTTTGCTTTCTGACAGGCCGAGCTGACCCTGCACTCATTTAAAAACAACCCTACAGAGTCAGAAAAGGACAGTGCTTTTCTACTGCACCATCAAAATAGAATAAAATCAGCATAGCATTGTGAATCACTGTTATCCTCCCTCCGTCTGAGGAACTCAGCAGCCCGTGTACACACATCCCATTCATTTGCCTGCTTATTCACATGCTGGTCCGGGACACTGCGTTGCAACATAATGGCACATCCGTGGTATACGCTCACCTCTAGTGCCTCAAACTGGGTTTTACCTCGGCCTCCTCGTTTTTCATTCTGTCATCGACTCTTACTTTCACTCGCTTCTCTCTGGCCTCTCTTTCCACATTTTTTAATCTCAATCTGACATTAGCCATTTTTCAGAATGTGCCGGACGAAAACTCTTCCTGCTGGGCTTCCTGCTCTTGCCTCATTCTCCCTCCGACAACTCTCGCTTCTGCTGTATGTGTACATATGCAGAGATTCAGCAGGTAACAGGTTCCCTTTCATCCCTCTCCATCCATCCCCTCGCTGTCACAGTGTTGACTCAGTGTGTGTGTAAGGGTGAAGCACAAAAATCAAAGGCGTTCTATCTGATCTGGAAAAGAGCTATAGGAGAGTTAAGTTGTACTGACTATTAGGGAAGCTTCTCAATCGTCTAAATCATGGTAATTCCAAGAATCATAGTAAGCAGGTGAAGTTTTTGTATCTCCTTAATTTTATTTGTAAATTTGTCTTAAGCGGGGTACACTTTTCTCCTACGTGAAAAAGTGACTTGGAACGCAACCTGAAGTCGAAGCTCCTACTCAGTAATTCCGGAAAAATCTCTAATAATATACGGGTTAGCCATGTTTGAGATATTTCCGCATGCTTAACTCAGAGAACGCAATTCTAAACTCGGAAAGACTGAGTTCCGAGTTGTCTTGAACACATCATTATGTGTTTCTCCACTTGTGTCGTGATTGATCACAATCAAGGGGTCATGATTGGGGAGTCTTCTCTTTGGCTTTCCCCACACACACACACACACGAAGAGTTTTGGTCATAAATATTGAACCAGTTAACATTTACGATTATCCCAACACAGGGCAGACAATTATCAGGACAAATTCACTCTTGACACACTTCAGACCAAAGGATAATCTTATTAACATGCAATAATCTGGCAATTGCCATCCTTGGTTGAAAAGTGGTAAAATCGGTAGAAAAACAGCCCAATTATCTTTATATGTGTCACCCGCATTATTCCTTGGAATCCCATTGCAGAAGTTACCAAGCAGCAAATCTACAAAACAAGAGTTTCATTTAGCTATTACATCAGATAATATTACCCTCTAATTAGTTTGCCAATGGCTGCTATATTGCCCATTACTATGTGGTGTCCACAAGGCTAAAGAATTGGATTCTACTTTTGTTAATCGCGGTGTGCATGGCACTAACACAGAGCACCATGGTTACACTATAGACACGTCGTCAGAGGTTAATTGGAGTCTTTAAATTAATCGTAGGAGTAAACCTATGACTGTTGGGTTTTGGGTAAATTGGGATAGGCTCCAAAGCCCCATAAAATAAAATAAAGGCTACAGCGCAGTGGTTTTCAAACTTTTTTGGCTCAAGTGCCCCCTTTGTCCGACTACAATATTTTGCTAATTTCAGCAAGTTCATTTTGTTTTCTTTTTTTTAATAATATTTTATGGTTTTTATTTATTCAGACAAATTTGCTTTCGGACATTTGATCTCCTGACATGTTTCGACTGCCAACTGTCAGTCTTCCTCAGAGGTGATTGCTTTTATCCCTACAATTTCTTTCATAAGAAAAGCATCAAAACATCTACGATCGCTTTCACGCGTCCTTATGAGTTCTTTCTGGGCGCAGGCCACGCCCCCTGTCTCTCACCTCTGAGGAAGACTGACAGTTGGCAGATCAAATTTTCTGAAAAATGTCTGAATAAATGAAACCATAACATATTATGCTCAATTCTAACCAATATTATGAATATCATAACATAGGCATCGGCCCTTGGTCTAATTTTATGCAGCCCCCAAAGTAAATGTACAAAATGACAGAAAAATACACAAAACAAGAGCAAGAATACATTAAAAACACAAATAATTACATCATTGTAGGAAAATACAGTAAGACAAGAGAAAAACACAGAAAATACTCCAAAACACACAAACTACAAAAATTAACAAGACAACAGTATCAAACAAAATTATTCAGAAAAATATACAAAATTACAGAAAATAACAAGAGCACACCAATAGACTGGAAAAACACAAAAATGACTCTGCAAACCCACAGAACTAACAAAGAATCAGACCAACAATAGAAATACACAAAAATTACTCCAAAAATGCTAAATGACAGCAGAAATACACGATACGACTCCAAAAGACACATTTTACAGGAAAAATACACAAAAGGACAACAGAAATGCACAAAATGCCTCACAACGAGCAAGACAACAACATGAATGAGAGAAAAACACAAAACTACTAGATAAACTCTTTGTTCTTTCATGTATTAATGCTCAGATCACTCATTATTCTAAATGCTGACATGTTGATCATGTGGCCCTCCAATCAAACAAACACAATTTTGTGGCCCAGCTGTGATAATAGCTGCCTACCTCTGCTGTAGTGTATAGCAAATAAATGGATGCTTGGCCATGCAATTGGTGGGACTGTCCCTTTAAGAGTCCATTTAACGGCCAATGCACATTGGACACCAACTGCACTCAATAGTCAGCAGCTCTCATTATGTGCATTCATTAACTAATGACTAATCTAAACACTGGCTTGTCAAGAGTGACCCAATTTTACCAATTTCAAGACAACAACCCTAAAGTAGTGCAACACAAAGCTACACAGCTGTTGCACGCCTGCCACCAGCAAAGAAGCTCAGAGGCAGAACCCTAACACACACCACACACACACACACACACACACACACACACACACACACACACACACACACACACACACACACACACACACACACACACACACACACACACACACACACACACACACACACGAGTCCTTCTTCCACATGAGCGCAGATGTAACACAGACGGCGCCTCGGCCACAACGAAGACCCCCCCCCATCCAGCCAGCGTTCACCCATCCTCCCAGCAGCAGTGCAGCGGCCCAGAAGTGGGACGGATGGAGAGATGCTGCCTGTCACATGTGTACGTAAAAGCAGAAACCAAGGTGCGATCAGATGTCTCCCGTCTTTTCCATGTGTTTACAATAAAGCACCAAAATAGAGAAGTAGATGGAATAAAAAGAGGAGAGAAGAGAGAGGGGTAAACTGTGTGCAGCATCCCTCTCCTTCTCCTCTCTCCCTGCTTCCTCCTCTGGCCCAAGAATCGATTCTCGCAGGATCGATAAGTTGGCATGAATATTCCCTGCCTGTCGAGAGTCTAGTTGGGGAGAGTCTGAGGCTGAGGCTCAGGCGCAGGCAGTGGAGGAGCGGGGAAGGACCGAGCGCAGACACCGGAGAGCTGAGCGCGTCCACCCGGAGCGGACACACACGGAGCGGCATCTCTCAGCAGCATGAATGGAAGAAATATCTAGATTTCAATCCGCAGCTTTTTTGGTGTGATTTTAAAAGGCGTTTTAGAATATGAGTGTGAGTGTGTGTGCGCGCACCGGCACCGAGGCACCGTGCAGACCCGGGGGAGGAGGTGTACAGAGGAGGAGAGGAGAGGAGGCTTACCGGAGTGGGATCGGAGAGCCAGAGGGGACTTGAGACGCCAGGCGCTGAGGTCAGGGGCAGTTCTCTGAAACACGAACGGCACCGGCAGGGGCACGAACATGGTCTTCTTTGGGCTCGGGTTTGGATGAGACAGAAGGGGTGAGAAAGGTTCTATGATCCTCCTCTGGAACTTCTGCGTCTTCACAGCTGCTTTGGTGGTGGAGGCTTTGGTCAGGCGGAGAGCTCTTGGTCGTTAGGTGTGTACACATGTAGCCCAGCTGCATGCGCACTTATATTTACATGCGAGGGAGTCGTTTTTTTTGTGTGTAAATGTGCATAGAATAAATAGATCAGAGCCTTTTCAATGATCCCTTGAGAGAGTTTTAGACACACAGACGGACAGACTTCTGACTGCTGTAAAGGTTGTGGTTACAGGCCTATATAGAGGTGCTCTTAATAATATAAATACAGCTTCTCTGTTAAAGTCTTCTGTAGGCTTTAAAAAGGCATGAGAACAGTCGGCTACAGCATCTATTCCGCCCTGGCTTTGGTTCGTCACTTTAAAAACAGCAAACACGGACAATAACACACAACAACAGACACAAAGTGTGTTCCAAAGGCCGGCAGAAGTTTACAGATCTCTCACCAGATCTCTGTAGTATTTGGTTTTCTCTTATATTTGGTCTCTAGCTGCACACCTGCACCCGCTCCGTGCATGGAGGAGAGGCTACAACACGCGTCCACACACAAGGCAGTGGACCGATAACATAACAGCAAAGTAGAAAGGCTTGATTAAAAGGCAAATAAATAAACAGCAGGTAAATAAGCAAATAAACAAACAAGAGGGGGGAGGTGATTTTAAAAGAAAGCACGCACACAAACCGAACGTGCGCGCCTGGCTGTGACGCTCCTCCTTCCGCTGTCTGTCTGTCACACGGCAGTAATTAAAACGCAATCAATCGATAGATAAATAGATAAACAAATGAATAAATATATGCATCCGATGAATATTTAAATCATAAATAAATAAGCGATAAACAGCAGAGATGTGTAAACGCATCCGCAGAGTCCGATCGCACCGTCGCGGTTTTTTCTTTTCTTTTTTTAATCCTCTTTTTCTTTTTGTCTTATCGGATCACTTGCCCGTCTCCGTCCATCCGTCTGTGTGTCTGTCTCTGTCTGTCTGTCTGTCCCGCGGTTGTTATTATTTTTAAATATATATATATATATATTTGGGAACCCCAGATTGCGCTGACTGGACCCAGGCTCCCTTGTAGCGATCTGCCACTGGACTGGCCGCAACATTGAGGCGAACGAGGACCCGCTACTACTCACACATCTCCCCCCCCCAACCCCCACCCTCCTCCACCACCACCACCACCACCGCACCTCCCCCAGCCCTCAATCCCTCCCTCCAAACACACCCACCCCCATCTTGCTCGTTTTCACTACCGCTGCAAAAGGTATCCTGTATTGATTTCTGGATTTTTCTCCCTCTTAATAATACTCGCCTATAATGATGCCAATGGTGATCAGTGCATTACCGCCACCATGGCTCCTAGGGAAGGGATGGAGGGCTGATATCAGAGTCCAATGGGTGATAGGTCCTTATATAGCTCTAATGCTGACCAGCATTCCCAGTGTGTGCACCCAATTAACTTATTTCATCAAGCCATGCTGTGTGCACTGAAGGTGGATCATTATGTTATAGTCACTGCTGCTACTGAGATGATCAGGAATAAATGCAGTGAATGGAAATCACCTGGTCCTGAAGGGCTGCTGTTCTACATGGTTGAATAACGTAGTGTTTATCAACCTTTGGGTTCACCTGGGAATAAATTGGGTTCACCCGAAATGTCAAGTAATAATAAAAAGAAAACAAAAACTGATAAAAATGTTTTTTTTTAAAAAAAGAAAAAAGCTATTCATTTTCAAATGAAAACACCATACACAATCTCAAACAACTGTATGCTATACTTTCACTTTCTCAAATATAAATCTAAATCAAATAAAATGAGTTCCACTGGTAAATCTCGTCACTTTGTACTCTAATCCTACTCTGGATTTGTAACAGTATAACAAACATGTTATACCAAAAATTTGTGATACAAAAATTTGTATCCCAAAAATTTTGGGAACCATTGGAATAACATCATTCTCCAACACACCTGAATACAGTTATCAGATTATTATCATCGTCAGGGCTTTTGAGAAGCATGAAAACACACGTTACAATTACGTTGTCCTGTAAGTTTTGAGAATTTAAAGCTTACAAGTTGGCAGCCACTCCAGAAATATATTGAATATATATATATATATATATATATATATATATATATATATATATATATATATATATTGGAAGTGCAAACCAGGGTACATTAATGTTGAAATTCCTCTTTTTCTCCACCTGAAATCTTTGGCCCACTTAAGCCCAAACTGGTCCGTGTTTAGCCCCTGAACTAAAATGAGTGACACACCCCTGATCTAAAGGTAATAAAGTAAGTAAAACCAGTTTTCACTTCCAACACAATACCGATATTTCGCCTTATGCATCAGCCAATACCGTTATTGATCCAATTTGCCAACAGCACAAGTCAAACATAATTTTACTACTTATTTTTCTAGTGTGGAATGTTAAAAAAAGAAAAGGCTTGATCAAGTGATATTACTCAAACAGAGAACAACAGTCAGCAACAAAGTACGAGAAAAAAACTGACCTATTTATTATCAACCAATCTGAACATAAGAATACTCTACATTTGAATAAAATAAATTAGAAAAAAAAATTAGAAACATAACCTCAATAAATCCATTAAAAACTAAAATTATATTTCTAAAGTGCAAAATAACCACTAGCACTAGTGTAACAAACAAAAGCATATTCTACAACGTATCGGACTGCTTATAACACAGATCTTAGATGCAGGCTGATATAATCTGATACTACTTTTTTGCTGATCAATATTTGGGCACCCTTGAAAACAAGTGCAGAATGTAAAGGAAGTGTAAAACTACAGATTAAGAATCTGAAGTGCTTAGCAAAGGAAATATAAAAGAAACAGTATGGATGTGCTCTTCCATCATCCACATCCTTTGGTCCAATGCCAGCCTCCCCAGCACACCTTTCCTCCCATTGTGACCTCTCCCTCTCAGGCACTGGCATGTTACGCGCTGTCAATTACAGGCCAGCATCAGTCAACGCACCACGCTTACACAACAGATTATTGTCGATATAGATTTTTAACTAGAAAAATCTATAGCCTAAACATGCCAGTCAATACGGACAAATCGATGGACCCGAGATCCCCGCGTCCCGGAGGTCTGCTTGTTTCTGCAGGTTATTGGGTCTTTTTTAATGGAAATTGCCACTACCATAAATTATTATCCTCTCATCATTAGGCTTGTCATTTACTCAGTGATCATAAGACAGCAGGCATGTTGTGTATATATAGAAAAATGCCAGCTGCACGCTAAGATGTTCTATTTTAATTATGAAAAAATGTGTCATTCTCTGTGGTGGACAGCCATGGTTTTATTGTCCTTCTCCCTCCGCCTCACGTATGACAGATGACATCCGCAGGTCTAGTGAGGGTGAGGAGGAGGATGGGAGGATGAGCGAGGAAGAGGAGAGACAGAGAGGAGAAGGGAGGTGAGGCCAGGGAAGGAGAAGGAAAGGAGGAAGGAAGCAGTGACTAGTTGTCCTTCAAAGACCCCCTTCTCTCCACAAGGGGACCTGTGCGCGCCCCCTTTCCCTCCTCCCTTTACTCCTTCCAGACAAAAGCAATTATTTCTTGTAGAATGTAGTGTGGCTGTGCGCGTCTGTGGAAGAGAGGGATGGAGGGAGGGTGTGTAAGATTGAAAGAGGGGAAAATAAGATGGTGTTGGAGGGGTGAGGAGGATGATGAGGGGGGAGGAGGAGGTGAGGGTAACAGCATCCACCCATTTGTCCTCCTCGCACCAAACTCTTCGCTTTTCTCCCATCTGGCACAGCCACAAAGACACAGTGCAGGAAAACGATCATCTACGCACTAACACACACACATGTAGAAGAAGCACACATGTAGAGCCCAGGTGGTCACGCAGATGGATGAGATGTTCAGATCTCCAGCATCCAACCTGATCCAACTTTTAGGGAAGACCAAAAAAAAAAAACCTCCTCTCTGTCTACTCTTTAAATGTCAAGTCTACTCTCCATCCTCTACAACAGTTCAACTTCAACACATTGAGGCTTCTTCAACACGCATATATTCTATTTACTACATGTTTATCATGGACCTTCATACAAAATAAAATGCATTATAATTATATTTACAAAGAAGATTATTTGAACTGGTCAACAAAGATTATATCAAGAAAAGATCAAATACTCCCATCATATCCACTCGTACAATACTCGATTTGCTTTAAACACCAATTGTCCTAATACTTACCTAATATTTACAAATGTATGTCTTTTTTTAACTTACGGAACAAATTGCCTATGGGCCTGAAAGACATGTTAACTTTACGCATATTTAAAAATCTTTAAAATCATATTTTTACCCATTAATGTATATATCATGTATTTTTTATTGTATTTGTCGGTGTAATGAAAATGTGTCTTGATGTACCTTTTTATGTAATGTTTCTGTATATTTTTAACTGTTCTTATACAATAATAATAATAATAATAATAAATATAATGCATTGGTATATTGATATCGGATTGTATTGGTATATTGATATCGGACCGATATCCGATATCAGCCAGAAAACAAATATCGGATTTTATGGAACAGCATCTAAATCTCTGATATATTATATTAATTCAATTGTAGAATACTGTAAATATTATGTTGAAGGTTAAACATTATGTAACCAACTGGTTAATAATAAATGGGTCAGTTTTTCTCATCCCTACTGTTGCTGACTATTGTTCTCTGTTTAAGTAGCATCACTTGATTAAGCCTTTTCTAACATTTCACACTACAAAATAAGTAATAAATGTTTGATTTGTACTGATATCGTATGAGATCAATGTTGGTATCGGCCAATACCCAAGGTTGCAATATTGGTATCGTATCGGAAGTGAAAAAGTTGTACTAGAGTCTTTTTTTATGGACCCCAGGAAGATGAGCACCACCACGGTGGAAACTAATGGGGATCCAATGATCTAATGAACAAATATTCTCTAGTTCTGCCTTTTTTTCCAAAAAACCTGCAACATCCAGAAAACTTTCTTTTATAACTAAGATTCATTTTGGTTTAGTTGATAAACAGAAGCTCATCTGTTAAATCAGGCTTTCTAATAGCATCATGTGCATCAAGAAACCTTGGCCGTACACGTCCCTGTCTGCACTACGGCCCTTTTCTCATCTCTTAGGTCACTTTTGAGAGATATACTATACTATAGAGAAGCTATAATTTCTCAGATGCCGTGACCCATTTGTTAACCATTGGACAGATTTGTCCACTTTTTAATAACAGAACTTGGTAATAAAATGTTTATTTACAGCGTAATTTAACCCACCTACTGAGACATGATGAGTTATTTACTTCACCTATTGGTTACGAAGCTTTGGCCGATTGGTGAAAAGAGAATAGAAAAAATGGTCACGATATTTACACTGTTTGGTCCCTTTCTCTAAAACTGACCACCTCTACTTGTCCAGTGCCTATAGGGCCCCCTACAGCGCCTGTCCCCGTCTCTATAGCCTCGGTCCCCAGAGACCACAGAGGAGAGGACCACAAACCCAAATAGATAGAGAGAGAGAACCCTTGGGGGCACTGCAGCTAATATCCCCAGTGGACCGCTCTCTCATTGGGGACCCATCGTGCTGATTGTCCACCTCCCAATCCAGCCAGCGACTTGTATGGCTGCTTTCATTGTTTTCTGTGCTCTATCTTCTCACTTCACTCTTCTCCCTTTAGTTCTGCTTCATTTTTCAGTAAAAATTACAGTGATGGATTTAACACTGGATACAGGGGACAAGCAGAAAAGTTGAAAGACTAAGGTATTCTTTTCTATAAAAAACATATCTCATATGGTCATTGTTTATCTGTGACTACATCCATTTAAAGGAGAGAAATATAATACATTTTCCATATAAATTAAAAAAAAAAGGATGAGTGGCATTTTTATAATGCAATCAATATTTTTGTTGTTATCAAAACATCTCTCTCTGCATTTTGTTTTATAAAACTACTGGTTTTTTAAAGTTCATTTTGTGTTCGAATTGTACTAAAAAAATAATAATAAATAAATATCAGTGACTGTACATATTTATTGTACTCTTAACGGTCTGTAAACATTTCTAAATAAGTGTATTATGAAAAAAAAGCTACGTTTTTGCTTCTTGAATGTAAAACGTTCTAGATTAGTCTTTATTAATTTTACTTTTTGAAATAAAAAACATGTTCAATATTCCACAGTATGCTATTGAGTTAATTATTCTGGTCGTTATTATTATTTTAAATTTAGTAAAGTAAATCCAAAACTTACAGCAAATAAAAGCTGGCAGCTTAAACCTTAAAACAAATTGTGATGTCATCTTTATCCATGTTTCTCAAAGTTGTTGAACAATATCACACACATATATAAACTATATGTATATTTATAATATTTACTAAGAAAACACACCTTTTAATGTATTATCAATCAGAAAGATTGAAATATCAAACTGCTGACATCAGCTTGTAACAGTTTGATTTTGAATCAAATTTACATTTTAATACTTTATTAACAAGGGTGTGGATTGTTTCTTTTTTTCCTACCCCTAATAAATATTTTTTTCTTTTTAACTCTAAAATGTCTCAACAACATGGCTTTTTAATGATTCCAAGCAAATACTGTATATTCATTGAAATCAATTTGTTGAATTTCTCACAGCAACACGTTTTCTGTAGGTTGGTATACACGGCATGAAATATTCTTCCAATCAGAAAGAAGCAGAAGTTTCCTCAGGCTACACATTAGCACTACCACAAGCCATCCATTAGTCATATTGTATATTGCACTCTTGGTAATTGCCTGTTATTTATTTTTGAATGATTGATTTGACTGGATAAAAACACAGTTTGAATACTGTACAAGATCTTTATTGCAACTGATGTGAGAGGAGTAAAAGGCATCGAGGAGGTCGAAACCTAATGTCATTCCTCTAATGCAGGGTTTTTCAAATGGGGGTACGCGATGGCACTAGATGGGGGTACTTGAGAGTGGAAAATGAACAAATGTGAGCATGAAAAATATGGATTTTACAATCTTTATTTTTAGTTAAAAATGATAATCATAGTAATAATAATGGAAATTATCTTGATTAGAACAGGAAATGAAAATACAACAGTCAGTTTTAATCCCACACCAAGTGGGAGATGACAGAAAATGATAAAAACTATAAAGATAAATCTATTCTGGAGGCACTAAATCAGTGTTTTTCAATATTGGGGTCGTGATCCCATGTGGGGTTGTCTGGAATTTAAATGGAGTTGCCTGAAATGTCTAGTAGATGATAAAAAATAATTTTAAACATATTCTTTAAATTTAAAACAACGCATAACATTTACTGTATTCTATACTTTCACTTTCAAAATAAAATGCACTATATATCTGAGCTAGCTCAACTGGTCACTAATCCTGGCTGCTCTGTATTTGTAACACAGTAAAACAAACATGATCAGAAACTAATTCCAGGAGAAAAAGTGTCTTTGGGGCCACCTAAAATGTTTTATATGAAAATTCCACTTATTTACACAATGATATTTAAAAATGTCACAATTACTGGTATTCTGAGGAAAATGCTGTAGTTGGAAAAAAAGGGGGTACTTGGATTCAGAAATAAGAGAAAGGGGGTAGGCTACTTGAGCACTGGTCTAATGCTCAGTCAGAACCCTATAGCTTGGAGCAGTGTTTCTCAAATGGGGGTACGTGTACCCCTATGTGTACACAATGGCACTACAGGGAATACTTGAGAGAGAGAGAGAGAAAAGTTAACAAATTAAAGCATTAAAAGTGGCAGTGGCTATCCGTACGGTTGCCGTATCAATATACTGACATTCTATCCCTACGCAGCGCCCCTCATTGGCCAGTTTAGGTCACGTGACTAAGAATAAACCTAACCCTAAAAATGGTTGCGATATATAGATATAATCTATCCCTAACCCTAAACGCTACCAATAGCACCGGGGGTTGTCCGTACGGCAACCGTACAAATATCAAAAAAAGTATGGGGTTTATTCTTAATTCTAATCATACTAAGTATTACCAGCCACTCATAAAATGACAACAAAAACACAAGAAAATAATATACTGAATAATAAAAACAAACTACAACAATATGCACAAAAAAGAGACAAAAATTTCCTATTACCAGCAACACACAACGACAAGAAAGATAATGAATGAGAAAAAAATACACAAGATCATTACAAAACACAGAAAAATAACAGAGAAACATGCAAAACGCTAAAAGAAACAACCAAACGACACCAAAAACACACACAGAGAGAGAATAATTTAAACAATACCAACACACAAAATAAGAGAAAAATAAAACGGCATAATAAAAAGAACAAACACCAAACACGCAAAATGAAACAAAAAAAACGCACAAAATTATGATGGAAATGATCTTGATTAGAACATGAACTAGAAATGCAAAGGTCAGTCTTGGTCCCACATCGGGAGGGAAATGACGGAAATGATTGAAACGTATAAATCTATTCAGGAGGAACCAAATACTGTTTTATTCCACTCATTTACAAAAGAGAGAGATTCTTTAGAATGTTTATCATCACTCATTGATTCAATTATTATGCTCTATAGTTGTTTTTTCACAGAATTCTGAGCAAAATGTGCTAGTCGGACAAAAGGCGATACTTGAGCCAAAAAAGTTTGAGAACCAATGGCTTGGAGTTTGTGTGTTTGGTAATGTTGCATGGTGTGTGTGTGTGTGTGTGTGTGTGTGTGTGTGTGTGTAGGAGAGAGACCATCTCATCCTTGAGTGTTCACATCCATGTCATGGTAGTAGTTAAATTGTGATGTCATGTTGACAAACGAGTTGGTTAAATTAAATTCTCACTCATCAATAACGGTGTTGGTTGGGAATCAATAGCGGTCAAAAGTGGCGTCAGAGGCTCCGCCAGTGGCTTAACAAGGCTCTATTAGAATGGACACAGCTCTCCCACTGCCGCCCTGTCCCGTCGCAGCCACCAACGCACTCTTCTCATATCCTATCTGTGCGCACACAAACACACACGAACACACACAAACACACACACCAATAACTGGCAACAAAATGTAATATTCGCATAAGGCATGCTCTGACATGATGTATAGATTTGTCAAGATAATATGGATATGATGCATGGGCTTTTCTAAGATGTTTGGTACTGGCTTTGTCAGTGTGTGTGTGTGTGTGTGTGTGTGTGTGTGTGTGTGTGGGGGTGGTTGGAGGTGTGTGTTGTTTGTGCATCCTGGTTAGTGCCAGTGTGTGGGAAGGCACAAGATAGCAGCAGCTTTGGATCCCAACTGCCGAGTTCAGATCCAACCAAGATTTAGTCAATCCAGTAACACACACACTTATAAGAAAACACACACACACAAACCTGGGGAAGAAAGTGTTTTGTATGTGTAAATGTGTGTACAGTCACTCAACAAAGGCTCAAATCGACAACAGAAACGTTAGAACCTAAATTCAGAAACGGCACTACACACACGCGCGGAGACACCAAAAAAAAAAAAACACACACAAAGCGTGACCCGACAACACTATCTGCACAAATTGACTGACTGCACAACTTCCACCTGCACCTTTTTTCCTCCTTTCTTTAGTGAACAAGCAGCTGATCCAGCTAAAAACCCTTGTTCCTTGTGTATCCTTTGTCTTTTTATTAGTTTTTATTAACTTTGCTCCCTCTCTCTCTCTCTCTGTCAGCACTCTCAATAATCAATGCTGATATATTGCCAATATCCAGCTTGGTCCCTTATGACATCTTTCACTGAGGCTCTGTTATTGGGGCAGATTGGGCCAATGATTATGGTATTTATTAGAGATATTTATTATCTGGGTTTGCGGCAGTTCGCCTTGCTGGAGAGTTCCATGCCATCCAACTCTAAACACACACTTACACACAGCCTCTTTGGGGCTGTGTGTTAATTTACACTGGTAATATCAGACGATTATTCCCCTTACAGATAGCGTATAGGGTTATCTGCAGGTTGGGCACACAGCGGCTATAACCGTCTATGTATTCACTCACATTATAGAGTCCAGCGCACCTGCGCGTGTGTGTCAGTATGTGTAGATAAGTGGAGGTTCTTCACCCGCTGGTGCTGAGCAGTGTTTAGAAGCCAAAGGGAGGGTTGATGGGAGGGGTCAAAATTCAAAGAGCGCTTGGTCAGGGGAGGGGATGCAGGGGAAGAGGGGACCGGACAATCTGGCCTCTCACCTCTATATACACACACACACAAACACACACACGCACACACACACACACTCCCCCCAGGCCTCATCCTAACCCCCTCCACCTCCCTCCATCCCTCCAGTAGCCAAGGCCCCAGACGGTAATCCACCCCAGTACTCCTCATCCTTTCATGTATTGATTTCCTCTCCTGCACCACGGTTACATGTCGCACCCACGTCATTGGGACTCGGCTGCTGCTTCTACCCCCCCACCCCCACCCCCTTCTGCCTCACCCATACACTCCCCGCCCGCACCCTCCAAACCCTTCCAACACCATCGCAACAACACCAACAACTATACTACAGGTTGGGTGGGGGCAGACATGGGGAGGAAAAAAAAGAGTGAGATGGGACGAAAAAGGGAAGGAAAAAGAGGGGCAGATAAAGCACTGCAGTCATTCAGTAAAGCGACCATTTTACAGGCAGAGAAACAAACAGGAATGGAGGGAGCGAGAGAAACGACCAGGGGATGAAAATCTGCCCTGGGGGGGTTACAAAGGATATTGTAGAAATTATCAGAGTGCGACACATGCTGAGAGTCCTCCAGAGATTTATTTTGAATTTGTTTTTTGGTCAGAAATTCATCACGGTCAGAGAATGCCTGAGTTTCTCCTGATTTACACACAAAATTCATTAATAATGAGACACTAATAGAAATGAAACTTTAAGCATTTAGCACACCTGCTATTGATTTGATTATGAAATAGATTTAGTGCTTCCCACAAATGATCTTCTCATTTTGGAAATAGATTGTAATAACCTGAAGTCTGCAAAATTTAAAATAATAATACTCTTGAACTCTAACAGTGAAATTAATATTTTCGTTAGAAATTGAAATAATATATCTGAACTATTTTCTGGCAACAGAAACAATACAAATATTAACCACTTTAACCTATTTTGTGCTAATTAATGCTGAAAGATAGAAACTAAAAATAAATTATAAGGACAAAATATTAAAAATGTCCAGTAAATGTACAAAGAAAAATAAGTTTTATAATTGATAAGAGTGAGAAAAATACAAACTTCCATCTGTCATGTTACTGGACTGTATAACACAAAGCATACTTAATAATGTGGTCAGAGGGTGATTCATATCCATCAACACAAAAGAGAACAATTGACAAACTTTAACTGTCGTACATATTGTTAGTTCGAGTTGCATCAGTTTCTGTCATTTGGTAAAATCGTTTTCAGCTGTCGTTGTTGATCTGATGAAGACGTCCTTAGAGCGTATCTCAGTGTGTGTTTGTGTGTGTGTATGCGACACAACCCTGAGTGAACCAATGAAGTATGAATGAGGACTGGGAGAGCGATAGGTCAAGGTTATGTTTTGAGTGTATGGTGGACAAAGTATGTGTCTGTCCATGTAAGTGTGAGTTTAAGACCTGCGCGTGTGTATGTGCGTGTGTAGAAGTGCCGAGTCCGCAGGTTCTAGCTACTCATCTACAAAGCAGTTGGACAGAGTGACCAACAGGCAGCTCACGCCTTACTGTCACATTTTGTGTGTGTGTCTAAAATTCTATATTACATATAGCTTATTCTTTTTCCCCCATGTGTTTCTAACCAGTGTGTGTGCGCGTCTGTGTGTGTGTGTCGTGAGGCAATCCCTATCCGTGGCATCAGGGCAAACACAGGCCCCATCACTACAAAGCAAACAGCTGCTCAGCCCAGGGTATGAATTTAAAACCTACTTCTCTCACACATCTGCCATTGTGTCGCAGCTCTGCTCAACCCTGAAATGTGTAATTTCACTGATGTACTGATGCAAACCATAGGTAGAAAATGTAAACAATACACATACGTGTGTCACCATGTCACCTACATAATGACAGTCATCTGCGGTTTAACCATGATGGTAATAGTGCAGTTGAATGTTCAATGCAGAGAAACATGACTGTATAACTTTCTTTTTTCTCTCTCCTGTTGCAGACAACAGTTGCTCTTTCTTTCTTTGCCATTTTGAAAGCACTTACCTTAAGCGAATCTACACAGAGCAAATTGTAATTGCAATGTAGTGATGCTACATATGGCCTAGCCATTGTATGTTGTGCAAGACACTCAATTGTAGGCCCGAGATTGAAAAAAGCAGCAAATGACTTTAGAAAAGGTTACCACAATTTGGTCAAGTACAGAGGCCATAAAGAGAGAGCGCTATCAAGAGAATGTGTGCATTTGGACCTCGACACTTAAGCCAAGAAAAGGTCAAACACACTCGCACAAAGGCACACACACACAAACGAACGCGCGCACGTTGGCACTTCACAGAGATGTAAAAAGACATATATGTCTGTTCATTAGGGGTGTCACAATACATTATATCCTGATATTAAACAATACGATATACATTGCAATTAAAATATTGAAATATTTCACCTTTACAAGTACAAAATGGTATGAACTACAATTCATTTCATTTTTTTTAAACTTGTAAGAACAAGTAAATGGTAACCAACTGTAATTACCAATATCAAAAACAAGTGGTATGATCAAACTGTATAATTACATTTTTCAAAAAAGTTTAACATTTGCTAACAGATTCTGATTCTGTTTTTAAATTCATAAAAAACTAACCACATACATGTATGAAAGTGCTCAGTATGTTTTATGAAAAATAAAGCTAAAATCTATTGAGGAGTGAAGTAATTTAACAAGGTCTGATGTGGTTCACTGACACCTAGTGACAGGTGACAGGGCATTTACGTGATATGCAATTAAATGTTTTATTTCGTTAAAAAACACATTTCAAAAATCGATTTGGACATTTTTTGGATTGATACAATAATCGCACAGTGAAATATCGCGATAAATCGCTGAAACAATTTTTCTTACACCCTTACCATTGATGCACTGAAGCATATTTCACTGCACACACAGCTCAGCACATAGACTGTGTGTGTGTGTGTGTGTGTGTGTGTGTGTGTGTGTGCGCGCGTGTAAGCAGGCGCAAACACATATACACGTGGATACAGCCAATTAGGTCTACCACCTTCAGAGTAACACCAGTGGGCATGTAAGTCCAGCAGGCCCCGGAAACCTGACGCAGTGATAAGCCACACACACACACACACACGAACACACACACACACTCATGTAGGCTGTGCAGACCGTTTGAAACAGCGAGGCCAAGACAAAACCCTCCATCTCATCGCTGACATTTCCAGTACCCGACTATCTTTCATAAACCTTTGTTCACACACAAAGTGATTCATTCCTCAGAGATAAACATGTTCCATTCAGGGGTTCAGCTCACTCCCAGGGCCTCCTGATGCGCATTATAATTACATTATTGATTCTCTTTATATTTTGGGGGTTGAGCAACATTCAGAAGTGTGAGGAATAGAAATGTCTAAAACCAATGCAAACAAGTTTTATACTTAAATGTACTCTTTTCCTGAGATTGTGTCACCCGCACACGTTGTCACTATATTTCTATCTCTGTTTTGCTTGCACTGCTCTTCTCTCTATTAATTCACTGAGTCGTATTTACCTTAGTAATGTCACTTTCCACATTTACGCCCATCTCTAGGCTTTTTCCCTCCCTCTCTTCCTTTTCTCTTTCAGCTATTTTCTCCATCTCTGCCACTGTGAACGGTGGAACTGTGTGAGTGAGCGTGCGAGAGATTTAGAGCGGGGGATCAATAAGAAATTTAAAAATCAATGCACTTAGCACCAGGAAATCAATGGGTCTAATCGGGATGCCAATCGGCCCAGTCAAAACAATTAAGAGGGAAGAAAAATGTTTAACAACCTCCTCTTGCTTACATAGACACAGGGCGGGAAAAGAGAGAGAGTGGTGAAGAGAGCTGAAGAGGAATGAATGGAGTAGACGTAGAGGGATGCGATGGAGTGATATATGAGAAGGAAAAGCTCAGGAGAGGAAGCTCAAAGCTTAGAGCAACGAAGAGAGATCGCAGAGAAAGGCGGAGTGAGAGACAGAAATGAAGATAAAGGACAGTAAGGAGGAAGAATTTGATGCAGCGGCAGCTGGTCAGTCATCAAGGACAACAGAGGAGGAGGAGGAAGGGGAAAAAAGAAAAAGTTGAAGGATTTGGAACGGCTGGGCTCCAAAGGATCTTTATTCTCTATCCACACTTGTAGAATGAATATTGCCACTCTTTGTTGAAAAGAAAAAGGACACATGTATCAGAGCTTACGGTTACAAATAAGGTCACAGCGAGTGATCAGAAACACACAAGTAATATCCTTTTCCCTGGAAGTGATGCTGTTTGTTTCATCAAAGGCTCCCAAAACCAGCTGCTCCCAAAGGTCTGACAGTATACGGCACAGGGCTCATCGTCTCCAGACAGCCAATCAAGTGACAGCTCCAATCACCTCCAAATCAAACGAATAAAAAAATAAAAAAAGGAGACTTTGCTCCCGGTCAGAGTGGTCAATCATTCTGGATGTTTGTCAGCCTGGGCATCCAATGAGGATGCAGCAGATGAGCACAAGAATGGCGGCGCTTGCTTCTGGCTGGTGGTGGAGTAGTGGTGGTGGTGTGGTGGTGGTGGTGGGGGCTAATTTGGGGTCAATCAATAGATCTCCTCTCTCTCTATCTTCTGCCTACTCACCACGCTAAAATCAATGGGAAAGCCAATAGTTTCCCGCCCCAGTGTGGATTAGTGAACACACAACTAATCAGCAAGTCACTGAAACTGACATCCCAGCTATTAACCTATTGATACGAGAGACATGTGTTGCAAACACACACACACACACACACACACACACATTCCTGTATTAGTGTGTGCTGTAGTGGTGAGGGGGAAATGCCTTCAGAGCTCAAAGATCCTCAGGTGGCTTCAAAGTTCAAAGTGCAGAATTAAGACATTAGGAACCAACAGTCAGGAGTTCTACCCAGAAATTAAGAATTCCAAAATAAGGAGTCAAATATTTGCATTCAAGATTTTAAACAAGAGTACATTTGTTATACCTTTAGAAGGACATAAAACCAGGAGATATGATTCAATAAAACACTACAAGCAAAGAGCACCAGATGGAGAAAAAGCCTTCTGAGGTAAACTCACTCACACTGAAGGTTTTAAAGTTGTGCTAGTATTATCGTCATTGACTACATTTTTTTTTTAACAATAATGAATAATTTAAAGAAAAAAGAAAACATGAGGATTAAGAGTATATAAAAATATAGTAATATTTTTGACAACTAATAACATGGGACAAAATCCAATGAAAACTACTGGTAAGTTTTTATTTTTTGTAAAGTATCCAATAAAAACTACTTTATCACATGGAAGGCTGGACAAGCCTTAATACCATCCCATGATATCAGGTTGATAAATGATAATTAATTCTTTAAAAACTTTATAAACTCTTGTGCTTTACATTTCAATCAACTATATGTGTTTAGCAATTAAGTCGACTAAGTTTAAGTTGACTAAAACTAGACTAGAATTAAAATTACCTAGATGTAATGAAGACATTTGGACCAAAACTAAATCAAAATTTGCTGTCATAATTAACACTGGTGCTGCTGTGTCAGACAGCCAATGACATTTGAGATTTAAGATGTGAAATTTTTGAGTTGGCATTAATATTCATGAATTCAAAATTCATTGTGATTGTGATTTTAGGCTTATGGGTTTAACATGTTGGACTAAACAGTCAAGAGTCCAAATGCATGATTCATGACTCTGGATTCAAAATGTTAATATTCAAGATTTATTTCTGCAAATGAAAATGTATAATTATACTGCAGCAGTGGAAAAGGAATATGATTGACACGAGGCAACACAAAAGCCACAAGAATAAGGAGAGTGCAAAGGAAAGAACACACACACACAGTTTGTGTTGCTGTAATAAGTGAAATGTCTCAAGAGATGAACACATAAGAAAGATGACTTAAATTAACCTAATGTACACTGTAGGTATAAAACAAATTAACATCATCACTCAAGTTTGGGGGGCCACAATCCAAGCAGCACAGCAGCATCACATGTGCTTCATGTTTATAAGTCAGGGTTATTCAACCTTAGGGTGACCGGACATGTCTAGTAATTAATAAAAACAAAGTTACTGATTTTTTTTAAAATTATTATTCGTTTTAGAATTCAAACAACAACTGTACTCTATATTTTCAATTTCTCAAATATAAATTTAAAATATAATAACATAAATAAATACAACAAGTAAATAAAAATAATATAATATAAAGTAATAAATATATATATATATATATATATATATATAAAGAATTAAGTTAAAATCACTAATCCTGGCTACTCTGCGTTTGTAACACGATATCAAAATGAATTCTATAAGGAAAAAAAAGTACTTGGGGTCGCAAGAAATTTGTGATATTGAAATATGGTCACAATCCAAAAAAGGTTAAGAACTACTGTTATAAGTGTTTGTGGGGAAAACTCTTATACCTGATGATAGCTTGTGTTTTAAACATGATGCACTGATTTGGATGGACTGGAGGATATTTAACTTTTACTGGTGTGTATATTCCACCTAAAATATTATGTAACAGCAGTGGTGATGAAATGATTGAAAATCAGACAAAACAAACCCCGTCTCTCTTATTTCACACAAAATCCTGCGGCTCTGACTTTACGGGTCAAAGAGAAGACTCAAAATGACTGTAGACGCCAGTTACAGCCACTGGCAAACCTCCATTAGGCCTCAGAAACAATACGTGTTCTCTTGTAACATTCTGAACAAACATGTCATAAAATATATATATATATATATATATATTTCCCATGAATTATCAAATATTGCAAAGATATACTGAAAAATTTCATATTACTTCCTTTAAAACAAAAAGCCACATCGCTGATTTAAGACTCATTTCAAAGTGACTGAAAACACACCTGTCACAAATCACATTTACAACGATAAATTGTTCAACTTAAAGGATACCATTGCTGAGTTTTTTCCTGTGCCAAAACATCTCACAAAAGCCTCTTCAGGAAGATAAAATAATATATACCTGGCTCTTAAGAGGAGCACTGCACAAAGGATCATTTCTCAAAAATAACAGCCTGACTAGCTTTCATCCCTTACTTTTGAAAGCCCTCTTGTTTTGTGAGATTGCCTCTCCTTCCTCTGTACGGCCTCCCCTCCTGGCATTTCCTCTGTCATGTTTTAGTTTTCATATGTTGGCTTGGGTCTTCCACATTTTCCCCTTGTGTAAAAAAGAAAAAGAAAAAAGAAAGACTGAAATGTAAAATGTGGAAAGAAAGGAAAAAGAGGCGGAGGCAGCCTGTACAACATTTGCTGTGTGTGCTAAATAAAAGAGATGTTTCTAAATTGTGTTTTGAACGCGTTTCCATTGAACGTTGTTTTGAGCAGGAGCCTCGTAATCTAAAATCTCATCCCGCGAGACTTCGCTGCAGGAAGACGGACGCTCCAAACCTGCTTTTAACCCTCCTAACATTCCTTTGTTGTTTCACATCTAACGTGATAATGCTAAGAAATGTCCCGATCTCCTCTTCTGTCTACACCATGGGTCTGCAACCTGCGGCTCTGGAGCCTCATGTGGCTCTTTGACTCTTTTTCAATGGCTCTTTGTAGCTTTAAAAAAAAAAACTAATTCATGAATTGTTATTCCTTACAGAGGATGTTTACAATTAATGACATTAACGTCAAATAAAATTATGATAAAACAATTGGTTAACCTAAAAATAAATCACATTGTGCAATAACTCTGTCACCTTCCTACTTCAACTCCTACAACCTCTACTAACCATCAACTTTCCTTGCACCTGTTGCAAACCTTTAGTTTTAAATCCCTTGTAAGATAACTAAACTAACAAAAAGACTATTTTGGAATGAAATAAAGAGTGTATTTGTGTGGGGAAAGATGTATTTAACTGCCAACATGCTGCCTTAATATGCATGCTTGATATGTTGCAAGAAATTAGCAATTAACATGTGTTGACCAACATGATCATGTGTTATCAAATTCGAGTTATTTTTTGTAGCCCTTCAAATCCATTAACTTATAAAATGATTCAATATTATTTTAACTGTGCAGAATTTTATACACTGTATTGTCTTCATTGAGAAGGTTTTTTTTTTTTCGGCCCCGGAATGATTTTAATCCAGGTAGATGAGGCAAAACGACTCCATTGAGAGTAAAGGTTGCAGACCTCTGATCTACACGTACCGCCCCATGTTTTCTCGGAGAGAAGTGGTCATGTGACCATGTACGTCACTTTCAGTGATGTGTATTGCGGAAAAAGTGTTTCCATCGCACTTTTGCGATTCATTTCAATATGGAAACGTCTGAAATTCCTCCTCATGAAAGCGTAAAAACTTTTTGGGACTATTTGAGTGTTTTTTCAAAATTCAGGTGTTTCCATTACCAGTATTTATTGCGCTACTTAGATTTTGTGAATTTCCCAGGGTAATGGAAACACAGCTAGTGAAATGACTGTCCACACAGTGACAGCCTCAAACTCTGTGCTTGTACACACAGTGCAAATCAAATGTAATGCATAGGCAATGCAAAGAGCTGCTTTCGGCCGCTGTTGAATCACTGTATACCAATGTGATATTCTGGCAGCTTGACAAGGAGGACAGCATTAAGCAAAGGCAGCCGCATAACAAACAGCCTTTAAATCGCATTCAGACGTACAAGTTATTTGAAAAGCTAAAACCTAGCCCGTGCATGTTTTCTGAATTACTTATCAACCATGCACATTGTAGTGTGACAGAATCAGGGAAAAGCGAGGATCACTGTCTGTCATTCCCCCGCCTTTGCTTCTTTGACATCCTTTCAGCAATCCTTTTTCACACGTTAAAAGCACAAAGAGAATGGAAAGTGCAGTGGGAACTATGAAGTGCTTCAACATTTCCTGTTTGTTTCTTTCTGCTCGTCACACATTTTTATTTCCACGGTAGACGCGGGAAAGAGCGAGTGGCAGTCACGGCTCAAGTCGTCATGATTGTATATTTAGGCCTAATCTAAACTTCTTCCTCCACACTGTTGTGGTTATGAGGAAGATCGAGAGAATGAGACAGAAAGAGGAAGTTATTGACACTCTCACACACACGGAGGGATTGAGAAGTGTGAAGTAGTATTGTTGAGACGTCCAGGAAAGGATGCATTGGTTCCGTATAACATTCCTATTCCACCTCAACAGACGGATGCTGCAATTCTAAGGGGAAGCAATCCTGATTTCTCGCTTGAGACCCAATATCTGCACCATACAAATGGGAGGGATATGGAGGGAATGTGATACAGAGCAGGAATATGGCTCTGTCTTCTTATCCCGCTCAGCCATATTGATGTGTGTGAGCCTTTCATTGCTCAGCCAAAATGAAGTCTTTCAGAGGGGATGGAGCCATTGACAGATTAAGAAAACATATCGTATTTTGTACAACGTGATGGAGGCTCTTCATGTTATCTGAATATGAGCAGTGCTGAGGGGGCACAAAAACACAGTGGGGTTAAACTCGTGGGGGTGAAATTACAGCCCACAAAAAGGCTGAAAGTTTCAAACTGTAGCTTTATCATCAATTTCATTAGTTTCCTCTCCACATTTATTGTCACCCAGCGGTACAAAAAGCTGATTAAATTCTGTCGATGTGTGGGTGAAAAGTCTCCTCAATAACATTCTTCCGAGGCTGGAAATGTGCAGCTTTCTACATGGCAGGACAGATTAACCCAAACCCAACACAACAGAGAAAATGGGGAGCTGAAAATCACACAGGCCAAATCACAAAAAATTGATCACATCCCACAAAATGGCCGCGGCGACTAAAATTGGTGTGAGGTTGGTTGGCTGGAAAAACAAAAATCGCAGGCATCATGTCTGTGATCGGTTCTTTGTCAGAGAAAAAGAAGTGAACAAGCTGTAGGGAATTCTGTTCGATATTCATTAGGATTGAGCGAGAAAAGAAAAACAGGTGACATTAAAGATGAAAACAATGAGAACGGGGTGTTGAAAGGATGCATGAAGATTAAAAAAAATAAATTAAAAAAACTGATTAATTAGGGAGTGTGTAAAAGGGTTATGCTGAGAGGTAGCATGTTTTCTACGATAGACGGAAAGAGGAGGGAGGAGACGAGTAGCAGAGTCAAGCAGGGCGAACACATCATGAAAAGAGGTTGGTTGGAGAGTGAAGAAGAGATTTTGGATTAAGAAGTGAGTGTAGGGGTAAAAAGAAGGTGGATTAGAGGGTTTAGGTTGGCCAAAGTGGGGGGCGGGAGAGAAAAAGTGAGAATGAGAGATGGAGGAAATAGTACATGCTTTATGACACATAGTCGGGATAAAAAGATGTATTTTTCCACCTTCTTCTGTTGTCCTGCCTCTCCTCTGGGCAACTTCCCCCCACCCTTCGTTCTGCTGCCTTCCCTCCTCTGTTTGACACTCAGGAAAGATAGGTAGGAACCCTAATGGAGCCAGACACACCAACTGCTCTCTGCTGACACTCGCAGGCAGAGGTTGGCCACTACAAAGTGTGGGACCAGCATCAGCACCAGCCTGCGTTCCTTCCACCACCACCTCTCCCCCAACAGATCGATCAGAGCGCCCATCAATTTCAGCACAATGGCCTGGAGGAGGCTGAGGGAGATGGGATGAGGAGGTAAGCGTGTGGTCTAAGATGGTTAATAGGAAACCTATGCTACTGACACTACTGAGAGTCAGGATTGTGGATTGCTGTGGAATGACAGGGTTTTTAACACCCCCCCCATGGATGTCTGGACGTCAAACCCATCCACGAAGAAAAGCCAGCAATGCCTTTAGTCAAAGGTCTTATAATGGAAAAAAAAAAGCAATAAATTCCTATTAGTAAAGCAGTCGTTGCATTAATATCACTGAATAATTTGACAAAATAACTGAACTGTCAAGTTAGTGAAAGTAAGGCAAAAGGATAGAAGAAAAGATGTGACCATTAAATATAACAGTGTGTACCGATGTGGGAGATAGTATTTCTTATAACGTAGAACAAATAGAAATGGAAAAATTATAGCAACATTTACTATTAATTTAATAGCACATTTTTAAAGTGTATATTTTCATTGCTGGGAATATGATTTTTAAAAATAGATTATCTTATACATTATATTTAATGTAATTCAATTATATCTAACGACACATCGTGTGCCAAGATATCACAATATTAAAACGTCACAACAATATCTATTGTTGAAGGTACATATACCAGATTTCTATGGTTTGCTTATATATTTTTCTATATTCTTATTGAGTTGCAAAGGTCATAACCAGAGTAAGTTTTTGAAGTATAAAAGCATGGTTATTTTTCAACTGCAACTTTTTTTGTGTCTTTCCCTTTGACAAAAATATCACATTGTATTGTTATTGTCCATCGTATCATATTGTGAGCTCAGTGCATCGCCTCACCTCTATCGATAATTATAAGTACCATTATGCATTATAACAGGCATCAAAATGATATAAAAATTTGTTTTTTGTGGTGATTTTATTTAATTTATTTATTTTCTTATTATGGTAAGTTAATATAACGGCTCCAGATTTCCTCTTTGCATTGATAGGAACCACCTTTTTTCTTTTTTTTTAAATGAAGGTTTAACTGTTCTTTGAATTTCTACTTTGGGTTTTTACACAAAACAAAACACAATAATAAGAACTTAGGGAAGGATAGTTTCTACTATAGCAGCTTGCAGATATGTTGCTATATCACTAACAACTCACAACTATCTGGTTTACTTACATTATTTACTTATTTTAACATCTTTTTAAAAAATTTAATCATATTAGTTATTAAAGATCAATTTTAATAGTTTTGCTATGTTTCCTACAAGAGTATAAATTTATGTCGGTTGTCAGATTGTTACTACATTAGCAAAGCTAGCGATAGGGCTAATGCATTGTAACGTCCAGCATTTAAAAAAAAAAAAAAGGATGAGGGTCAGAGTGTGAGGGGTCTGCCTGATCACTGTGTGGGGGTGATGGCTATTACACACTGACTGTTACGGTGACAAGCAGTGACACAGTGAGGCTCCACTCAGGGGAATTAGATATGGACAAAACCATGGCATGAGCAAAGGTTGCCTGGACATCGTAAACCTGCTGCATTGTTCTTTTACTTCACTCTTTATATCTCAAGTATAGCTGAGTCTGTGTGTGTGTGTGTGTGTGTGTGTGTGTGTCCAGTCTAGATAGCCTAATCTGGAGGGGGTAGCGAGAGAAAGGGGGGCGGGTCAGGAGCCAGGGTCAGGTGTTAATTCACTGCTTCAAACCAGAGCCAAGCACAAAAACCAGGGGAGACCTGCACAACAGCAGAGAAGAAGGAAAACCGCTGTGGTAAACCAAACACCTTCGTTTTTTTCCCCCTCCCGCTGCTTTCCTCTTTAGATTCCCTTTCCGTTTCACTCTACCTTCCCTTTTGTCCTGAAATTCACTTCCTTTTATACTCCCATGTTCTCCCTCTTTCCTCTCCATCTCTTTTCTCGCTGCAGTTTATGCAGCCGCCTCCCCCAGCTGTTCCACCCTCAAAGGTCAGTCAGTCTGCGGGGTCATCAGTCTGGGATGAAGCTGACCTCTGACCCCGAGCCCTTGATGTATTCCTAACACAAACCCCACAGACACACTTGCGTAATGGACATGTGTGGCCTTGCAAGAGCTTGGCCGTTTTATCGTGGTCATTTTTGACCAATTTATCACTACTCCTTTGTCACCTTTGAAGTCCTGTCCCAGACTGTGCATCTGCAGTTCTGCGGCCAAGAGGTCAAGTTAAAAAAAAAAAAAAAAAAAATGACGGCATCGACAAACTGATTGTTTTCCATAATTAATACGAATAGCCATTTATCAGCTAGTCGATGCAGCGATAATCGGGGATTACCAATTGAATAAATGTAATAACCACAACTGCTGATGTTTGTTGACGTGGAATTGTTAGGGGGGTTTTTTTCTTAAGAATTTTATATTTTGATGCTATGAGATGACTATTGTTGTAATTGATGCTTTATAAATAAAGTTCAATGAATTGGAAACTGTTTGCAGAATAGAGAATACACACACACACACACACACACACACACACACACACACACACACACACGCGATATTTCTGTAAAAAAATTAAAATTACATATTCCATCTAAAGACACACACGTCAGAAACTAACAACACTTTTCATTCAAAGATTAAATTCAAAAAATCTATTTCAAAAAGAGTTGAGTGTGCAGAATTATCTCTTCAAGTGCACAATCCAAAATATATTTCCACTTTTTTGCTTTGTTTTAATATAAATATATAATGTGTTTTGGGAAAACCCAAATAACTAATAGTCACTTTCATTTTATGCCTGTTGTGGTTTTAGCCATTGCTGCTGAATTGTGTGTTGTGTACATTTCTGCAACTGTTTTTACCTCTTATCTGTTTCATTGTTTTGCCTATTTTATTCTATTGTAAAGCACTTTGGTCATCATTGGCTGTTTAAATGTGCCATAGAAATAAAGCTACCATTGACATTGAAACAAACGTAATTCAACCTCATGGGGAAGAAAATACTCCGTTTTTATTCTTTGGTTTTGATCAGTAAATGATGAAATGTACAAGTGTTGTAAATTAGAATATGTGCTAGCACACACTAAACAATGCATCTGGGTAACTAATGTAACTCTAATGTCCATATCAAATAAAGGGAATTAAAAATAAAAATAAAAATAAATTATTAGACTACAATATTAAATAATGTGTGAAAATTATGTAGTTTTTTTAATGTAATACACTTTTAAAAAAAACCGATAAATATTCAGGGTTTGGAGCTTGTTTGAATGTATTAGCATCGATGCTAGCCCAAATTAGCTCTTAAGGTCACAGCAGGTAAACACACACACAAACACTTGTTTTACTGTACAGAAAAGCAAAAGACACCCGAGCATTTTAAGGTATATTTAAAGTTTACCTATATTCGATTAATCCAGAGGTGGTGTATTCTGTGTATTACTGCTCACTGCCGCCGTCCTGTCACCCAAACGGCAACGTCTCCTCTTAATTGAGCACCTGGTCCAGATGACCTTTGACCCGCGGGTCATCGGCGCTTTGTGCGCAGCCGCGATATTTTGGGATCGAGAAGCGAATGTACACAGAAAATGGATTAATTTGTGCTGCTGGCCGTGGTGCTCCATAGACCGTCCGAAGTGGCCGGAGACACAAACAGCAGCAGGCGGGGAAAGCTCTAGCAGCAGGCGGGGAAAGATCCAACAGCAGGCGGGGAAAGATCCAGCAAAGCCCGCAGAGAGAGAGCCGAGAGCCGCGCACGTTTAAAGAACCGGCTCCGGTGCTGTGTTTAACGTGATAAGAGACATTTTAGAGATTAAAATAAGGAAAACACACTATGGATATTTGATATTCCACATCTACACTGTTTGTGTTTGTTTGTTTTTCATTAAACACATATTTAATAATGAAACATCAGCTTTACTCTTTTTTTTGTGTGTGTTTTTTTGTTTTGTTTGTTTTTTAGTTCTGCGTTTTACTCTAGTATTAACTTTGGCTATTCATGTAATAATATGTAAATACTATAAGATATATGCTTCATAATAATTAAAAAATTATTTAATCGTTTTTATGAAATTAAAATGTAGGCTATTTGAAACAATTTGTTTAATTCAATTAAGCACATTTAGGCCCATGTATTTTTTTCCACTTGAAAAAATTGAAACAATCTAACCCGATTTGGAAACGCTATCATATTTTACTCAAAAGAGGTTTCATTTGCGTGAAATTATAAACCGTGTTTCCCTCTTTTATCTATAGTTTATAAACGTCAAAACACGCGCAGATTAAAAAAAAAGTTTCCTTTATTAAAAGATTGAGCCACCTTTTATTCCTAAAAAATTAATTTGAATATCTGTAAAGTTTCATTCAAATTATTTTAATCATCCTGTTTTATAATAATATAAATGAAAACGCCAGATAACGCTTTAAATTAACTGATTATAAATATGTTAAAATTACCTGTGCTTAATTTAAATAATCTGCATATGACGTGGCCGCTTGGTTTTAATATTGGTAAATAACAATTTCACTGTTAAATCTTGTCAATTCTAGTATGCAAATACAGTGTATAAATATTTGATGTAGAACATCAGGAGAAATTATCAGGAGGGATTTAAAAGCTAAATATAAAAACTAAAAATAAAAATAATAATCGCCCTTAAAGGTTGAGACGTTCATATTCCTGTAGTTTTTACGCCATTTAAAGTTGGTGCAGGAAGAGCCAAAATTAACACATTATTTTATCTTATTTATATAACGATATATATTTTAGGCTGTAATACCAAAATAGGACATGTAACATGCAGGTTTAACCACACACACACACACACACACACACACACACACACACACACACACATTTTTGTATATGTAAATAGTTGTATGGCAAAAGAAAAATAAATAAAAATCACAATTAAATACTATTATTAGAACAGCCAAATGCAACTTTAGAGGAGCTTAACTAGAGTATTTTCTTTTTGACAAATATGACAATAACCCAAAATGTGTTTTTATTTAAGTTCAGTCAAACATGGAAAACCTATCAGATTTCTGTTCATCACTAAACTTTTTAAGCATGATCTGTGAATCTCAGTAAAATGGAGAACATTTGAAAAATAAAATAAATAAATAAATAAATAAGAGATCAAAAGGCTGTTGGGATAAATAATGTCTTCATCACTTTCCAAAATTCCCCAAAAGTGGCCTCCATAATCAAAGTGTGTGTAGCCCGTGGTTTCTGGGGGTGCAAATGATAACCTTATGATGACACTTTAAACTTCTGACTTTTATTAAATATAAAGGGCATTTCGTGTGAATGTGTGGTCGTGGTTTGGAGCCAAACTGTCACACCTGACCGCATGTCAAAAGTCCAGAACAGTCTCTAAATGTCCACTTTAACTCTCAAATAAGAACACACAGTTTTTTGTTTCCGTTAAAAAACTGAACTTGTGTGAGGATTGCTTTGGGATTCGTAGGTCATGCATGTGTGCACTGAATATGCATGACGCACCTGGAATAACCTCTGTACCTGTGCGCATTGGAGACCATAACGCACACTTTAGTGCAGACCTGTGGACACGTTTACCCACGCACAGTGCGGACAGAGCGCTTCACCCTGACCGGGAGCTGATGGTGTTTCCTCACCGCTCTCCTCTCTCCTGTGTCGGAGCTCCTAACTCAGCCTTATATAAAGCCCTCCGATCTCCTCATTGTAATTTATTTTCTCATAATTAACCCAGTGTGTCCATCGATTTCCCTTCTGCGGGGCATCAACCCTCAGTATCCGGTGGTGTTATAGTGCTGCACTCTGATGGCCGACGAGCAAATATCGATCACATTGATCAGGACACCCCAGCGGCACGTGTGAACCTTGGCCATTAAGGGACACGTTACGCAGCGCTTTGCACACATACAGGTTGCTCTTAAAAAAAACAACAACAACCTGTCCAAACTTGTTAGGAACATAAGCATGACATAGCAATCACACAAAAGGAACCGATCTATGCAGGCAAGTGCATGTGCTCTCCATCCACACAACCTGGCTTGGATGTTATAGAAGTAATAATGAGAATGATGCATGCAGATAACAGAGGGAATGCATGCAGAAGTGCACAGAGAGACATTCCCAGTCAAATCTTCCCGCGGTTTAATGCAACATGCAGAGCAGGAGAGGAGACACGACGCTATTCGTCCACGCTGCAAAGCAGCAAGGGAGAGAGAGGGAGAGAGAGAGTGAGAAAAGAGAGAGAGAGAGGGTGAGAGTCCCAGCAAGCAGCACCACCAGGGCTGCCCCTGACTGTGAATTAATTTCTCTCTAATCAATAAAAAAGAAAAAGCCCATCCCTGCACCAAAAACCATTAGAACCGATGATGCTGTGCCTGTGAGTGTCTCTGCGCTGTGACTGAGACGTGGAAAGTCGGACTGCCCTGCGCTGCCTGTCGCCTCTTTGAGATGCACAGCAGAAATATTGTGCTTTGAGAAGAAGGTGAAAAGGGGGGAGACTACAGTGTATATGCCACAGCTAAGGAAAAGCAAAGGTGAGAAGAAGACACACACACACGGAGGAGGAGAAGAAGAAGAAGAAGTTCAGTCCCCTGCACTACTAAGAGTTTTTTATATATATATATCTGCTGGGTGTGAAGATTTACCAGTGCTTCCATCGGTGAACGTCTCCATCCCCGCCATGCGAGCAGCCTGTGTGTGGACAACAGAGAGGGATGGAGAGCTGAGAGAGAGGTACGGTGGGTGTGTGTGTGTGGGGCGGTTGGTCGAGGGGTTGGGGGCTCGGCATTAAACTGAGGGGTGGGGGTGCATTTGGTAACACCCTAACCTTTCATGTCCCCCCACCCCCTCCTCCTCTCTGTCCCCTCGCTGTCCTTTCCCATCCTTCATCGTTGACGTGTGTCTCTCATCGGTTTCCATGGCGACCTGATGGCTGTGATGCTGAGGAGAAAAGGGGCGCGTGCATGAGACAGGGACAAGGGAGAGTGTGTGCACACATAGGGAACAAATAAAGCTGATAATATTAGTTGATGGTGAAGGCCTAATAATACAGTAGTGTGCAGCATTATCCCCTCAGATGAATAAAAGTGTAAATGAAGTGTAAATAAAGTTATCAAGTATGAATAATTATACTGTAAGTAAGGTGCAAACACTAACTTTTTAGAGTTCCACACCATGTGCAGACGTGGCAGTGATATTTTACACCAGGCTCCTTCCTCACTGTTTTGAATAAAAGGCCTTTCTCAAAGTGGACTCAGTCATATCTGTATGCTGCCCCCTTCAGGTCACTGAAAACATGATTCTACTGGTCTTTGAAGGGCATCGATGTAAGGAACACACGTCCACAGGTTTTTATTAATAGTGACAATCATGCAAATTAAGGGATCAAACCAACATTTAACATAATGAATGTTTTAGGGAAAAACATCTTTTTTCTTTTTACAGTTTTCAGGTGTTTTTCCAAAATTACTTTTAATCTTTTTGACAATATTAAACCTGTATAGCATATGTGGCCAATTTAAGGCCCGGGGGCCAAATCCGGCCCTTTAGAGCATCAAATTCGGCCCACAGAAGACAGTAAAAATGATAGAGAAAACATGAATTATTGTATAAATTACCAAATAATTCAGTTGTAGATATCTCAAAATCACAAATTTTATGAAACTCTACAATATATTTCATAGTCTGGACGTTTTCTCATCATTTTTGATCGAAAATTATGGAAAGAACTTTTTTTTTTTTTTTTGCAATTTCTCAAATTATTTTACTAAATTACACAAAAGTTGGTTACAAAATCAAGAATTTCTGAAGTAAAGATTCTGCAGGAACTGATATTGAGAAGAGCACAATAATGTTAACATTGCTCCTTTCACCCCCACCTAAACCCTGTGGCCCACTTCAAATCAAACTGGTTTGATTTGGCCCCTGAACTGAAATGAGTTTGAAACCCGTGCCATAGCATTCATTTATGATGAAAATGTATAGAAACTTTTATCATTATAGAATACGTTTCAGCAGCTAACTCTTACAGTATACAGCTGGCTATTTAATTTAATTAGAGCAGCGAAAGCCTTAACTGTGAAATAGCAGTAAAAACATCTGACACCCACATCCAGAGGAGAACAATAGGGAATAACTCAAATATACAGCACAGGACTCTCAAACTCTGGTAAATAAAACATACGTTTATATGAAAACTCATCCATTTGGGACAACACCAGGGTTGGGGTCAATTACATTTTCTCATTACAATTACATCTTCAAATATTAATATTTTTAGTGTAGGCCACTGTGTCAGTATACTCACCTTTTTGAAATGATAAAATAATCCTCAAGAGAACTGATAGGTAAACATGACATAAAACATAGTTTAATCATTGTTACATACATACTGTATGTGTAAGCAATAGAACTGTAACATGGTTCCCCAATTTTGCATTTAATTAAATTGTAAATGACAGTTTTTATAAAAAAAAATTCCATGCCAATTCCAATTACAAAGTCAATTATTTGAACTCAATTGCAATTACAACAGCAACATACTTTTTCTAATTACAATTACATCATAATCGTAATTACTTATCAAATACGCAATTGCAATTTTATTTCACCCCAACCCAGGACAACACTTGTAATATCTGCGTGTTTGTGACAGGTCACAGTAGTATTTGAACCTGTGAACGACTGGTTGAAAAAACAACAAAAAAAAAACAAGTTTTTGGGAAAGGAAAAGATTTATAAATTTGTAAATTGTTCATTCAGCGTGCCCGAGCTAATCCTCACAGTGATTACGTCATACTGGATAAGCTATAGTTCATCACAATGAGCACCATCACATATTGCACTGTGGATAAAGAAAAGCCAGCAACTCTAATCTTCATCCAACTAAATGTTCTTACAGGCGCAACATCAAATCTAAAAAAGATTGTCCGAATATTGAAAATAAAACATGAAATTCACTCCTTTTTAAAACTGTCTTTTGCGTCTTATTCAACAAAAATGTTCTTCTGACTGTTTAAATGTAAACCGTGAAAGGTTTGTGAGAAGATCTAATCTAATTTTTTTTTTTCTTCCTCAATAAAAGCTGTGGTATTCCCCTCCATCACAGGCATGTACAATATGCTGCAAGGTATAGATACAATAACGGCAGCCCCAGTGGGCCAACTGGGGGCTATAGTGTCTATCAGCTTAAGATGACACGTTTCGATAGGAGGCTGATTTAGGCCTTAGCCTCCACAAGATGACTGAAGTCTCCATCCAATCAAGGAGGTATAAAGAACACCTGCGGACAGTGGAATAAAAGTCCACGTCTGGATGATGACCAGTCCCCATCCACAGTCCAGCATTACATTAGCTTGGTGAGCATCAATATGATTTGCAGCATGGTGCATGAAACCCCCTATGATGTCTTAATGAAGTGCTTTGGAACAATAAACTGAACATTCACCTCTTCAAATGTTCAGTGGTGCACTGATTTCCTTCTAAATAAGGCATTGTGTTATAATTTCACTCACAAATCATTTCCCTCTGCTCATAACTGAACATGAAAACGCGTGGAAAGCAATCGATTAAAAAAAAAAAAAAAACACAGCATGGTTTCCTCCTTTATGTGGTTTCTGCAGGCGGCTGCAGGATCTCAGCCGAATGCTTCCACAGGACCAATGCCGTCCTGCCCAAGCTCAGTAACCATGGCAACGGGATCTTTGACCCTGTTTGTGGAATCCTTAACCTGAGTGTAGATCTGTGATTCACAGTGGTGGGAACCCATTGGACGAAAACTGCTGCTGTAGGGAGACTGTATGGTGTGGTGTGACCGTGGTAGGCTCAGGAACCATATATAGAGAACACAAGGTCAAAGTGTTGGGTGCAAAACTCAGCATCTTTGAAGTCTTCACTACATTGTGTTTAAACATTGCCACCTTATTCTTAGAGATCAGATTTGGCTTCTTTTGGCTATAAAGAGGTTATATTTTTGGCCATTTTTCCATAGTGGCTTTTCCAAAGTTTAGGAAACTAATAATGCAAAATGAGAAATTAAGTAAATACATTAGATCAACACAATTGTTTAATTGACATGGAATTTAACAGCAAAGCATGAACCATTGTTCAACTCATTCAGTTGTAGAAATCTCAGCCCCAAAGTTTTGCATTAGTCCAACTTAAAATCAAGGCAACTCAATAATTGGTGTAACCCAAAAATTTGCTCCTTTCTAACTTGAATTCGCCTGGAATTAAAATGGGGTCACCTGAAATGTCTAGTAATTGATTAAAAAAATACACTATTAAAATTATTTATTTGTATTAATTATCATTTTTTTACCACACACAATCTCAAACATAACTATTCTGTACTTTCACTTTCTCAAGTATAGAATTTTTGTTCAAATTAAATGCGGTAAAAAAAAAAAAAAAATCTGTGTGCACTAATCCTGTATAACAAACATGATCAAAAACTAAATTCTAGAGAGAAAATGTCTCTGGGGTCACCAGAAATATGTGATATAAAAATGGGGTCATGACCCGAAAAAGGATGGGAACCACTGAGTTAGGGTAAAGGGCCTTGCTCAAGGGCCCACGACGATGACTCCTGTTGCATGTTCCCTAACCATTAGGCCACGACTCTGCTTCCAACCTGGTACTAGGATTTAATAAATACTTTATGCAGTGACCTTAAAATTTAGTTTTATTTTGCTTAGTAACTAAACTTACAATTTTAAGTTGGCAAAAAATATAAAAGTAAACATGAAATCTGATTTTTCTTTCTAGAGAAGATGGAGACGTGATGCCAGAAACACCATCATGAGAAACCTAATTGATGCAGATTCACTTAAATAAGAATAGCAGGTTATAGACTGGTTCACTAGAGCAGAAATCTGAATGAAACCCACTCAAAACTTTGAGTTATTTCAATTTCTGTAGAGTGTGAAGCCCTGCTGAACTATCGTGCCATATGAGACCCTGACGACGCCTTTTGTCCTTGGATATTTGTGAGCATGATGTTCCTCAGCACTCTAGATACGTGCCCTATTTTCACTGACAAATCTGTCCCAGTGACAGGGCTGTCCAACAGGGAGTCGTTCTCAGAGCGAGGAGGAGGAAGAATACAACGACATGCTTTGAGCTGAGAGCTGTAGTTTTGTAGACTTCTTTGACAGACTGCTCAGGACTCCCTGTAGGCACCTCATAGCGGGTCTCTCTTTGAGGCTGGGTGTGGTGAGAACTGAGTTTCCAGCTCTCCCTGAAGGCAGACCTGGGGCAGTCTGGATGGTCATCAAACGATGGCGGCTCAGGACAGGGCAGAAATAGACCTATCAGCTGTTCCCTGAGGGATAGAGACACGTATTGTTGTCTCTGATAGCAAGTCAATAATAAAACTTGATCCTAACAAGCTTTTTTCTTGAGGGGTGATGCCACTGATCTAAGGCGACCCATCATTGTTGTCTTTTTTTTTTTTGTGGAAAACTCCTTTAGCTAAACTACACTAAATATTTTGAAAATAAGACTCTGTAATAAAACTAAATTTATTACAGAATAATTGATTAAAAAAGAATATAAACATAGGAAATTACAGTATTCCTCTGTACCTTCATCATATCTTAATGAGAAACCTGCTTTAAAACGACATTTCAACTAATTAGAAAAAGTCAGATGCAATTCAAGGTGAAAGGAGTTGGATTTTCAAAGTGCCCTTTGGCCGACATTTACATTATTTATTCATATGCTTTAGAAGTGTGTATAGGTCCACATCAGAGGAGTTAATTACATCTAGAGAAGCCACAGGAAAAGTCAAAGACCTCACTCATTATTGGCAAAAATGGCCAAAGTGCAGCGACAGTTGGTTATTATTATACGAGGCATTTTAAGATCAGACATAATGATCAGTCATTAGTGGAATAAACATACCCCTGACATTTGACCATTTTTTATTTATTTGTTTTTACAAAAAATGTTAACCTGTAGGTTGTTACATGAAAATAATAGAATAAGCTTAATTACTCTCAGGGTGTCAAGTTCCTTTTAGTTTAGGGATCAAATACTGACCAGTTTGACCTCAAGTGGGCTGCAGATTTTAGCGGGAAAATCAGAAATTTTAACATCATTCCCTAATTTACACTTCCATTTATAAATAAGAGACTTATAAAGGAGAGACAGTCCCTCTTGGATCTTTACTTAAGTTTCCTCAATTTTGTGACACATTTTTATTTACTTAATGGAAATTTTCTGAAAAAGTGTAAAGAAAATTGCAGGATTTTGTAAAAAATTCAGAGTTTGTTCAACAATTTGCCATTGAAAATGACTGCCATCACATGATATAAACAATGGACAACTGTAATCCCTGCAAATAGTGTGGGGGTTTCTTTGAATTTGTGTATTTGGAGGGGCTGAGACATCTACAGCTGAATTCGTTTGGAATTAAAGCATTTTTACCGTCACCTGCGGTCAATTTGTTGCCCTAAATGGGCCTTGAGTTTGATACGCGTTTTAATTAAAGATCCAAAAAATAAAACCATTGTTTTTTTAATCCAAGATAATTTATATACACTGAACAAAAATATAAACGCAACAGTTTTGTTTTTGCTCCCATTTTTCTTGAGTTGAACTCAAAGATCTAAAACATTTTTCTATATAAACAAAAGACCAATTTCTCTCAAATATTGTTCATAAATCTGTGTTAGTGAGCACTTCTCCTTTGGATGACATGTCCGGTGAGTATGCTGGCCATTCAAAAACTGGGATGTTTTAAGCTTCCAGGAAATGTGTACAGATCCTTGCATTATCATGCTCCAACATGAGGTGGTGGTCACGGATGAATGGCACAACAATGGGCCTCAGGATCTCATTACGGTATCCCTGTGCCATCAATAAAATGCACTTGTGTTTGTTGTCCATAACATGCAGTACATCTGCCCATACCATAACCCCACCCCCATGGGCCACTCCATCCACAACGTTGACATCAGTAAACCGTTCACCCACACGCTGTCTGTCATCTGCCCTGAACAGTGAAAACCGGGATTCATCCGTGAAGAGAACACCTCTCCAACGTGCCAGACGCCACCAAATGTGAGCATTTTCCCACTCAAGTTGGTTACGACGATGAACTGGTGGACATTCCTGCAGTCAGCATAATTGCACGCTCCCTCAGAACTTGCAACATCTGTAGCATTGTGCTGTGTGATTAAACTGAACATTTTTAGAGTGGCCTTTTATGGTGGCCAGCCTAAGGCACACCTGTGCAATCATCATCATGCCGTCTAATCAGCATCTTGATATGCCACAGCTGTGAGGTGGGATGGATTATCTCTGCAAAGGAGAAGTGCTCACTAACACAGATTTAGACACATTTGTGAACAATATTTGAGAGAAATAGGTCTTTTGTGTTTATAGAAAATGTTTTAGAACTCTGAGTTCAGCTCATAAAAAATGGGAGCAAAAACAAAACTGTTTATATTTTTCATAGAGCGCTTTTAAAGAGGAACTTGTTACTAAAAACAAAACAGTAAACAAATCTATTCTACGTTAAAACAGCAAGAGATTAATATAAGTGTCAGTAAAAATAAAAACAAACAAAATTAAGTCTTTCATGTCGAGGACTGGGGAAAGCCTTTTTATAAAGGTAAGTTTTGAAGTTGTTCTAAAAAAACACCCGATGACTGTGGAGTCCTCAGGTGGTCAGGAAAAGAGACCAGGCTCCGATGTCCAAAGTTTAGTAATGATTGGACGAAGTGCGGCTGTGTGAGAAGGTCCTTGAGACAGTCTGGAGCAGCATTGTGGATGCATTGATGGTTGTTCAGTGCTATTTTGTACTGGATAAAGTAGGTGATGAGGAGTCAGTGGAGGTTATGGAGGATGGGAGTGAGGCATATGATCAATAAAATCTTTGCAGCACTATATTAAAATGGAAGCAATGAATTAAATTTCGTTTTCATAAAATGACTAAGTTTGAGAGTATATAGTGTAGAAATACTGAGCTATTATTTAACTAAATTCATTTAAAACTGAATCAAATGTTATCAAAAGATTAAATTAATTCTCAGTTGAAACTTGCAACAGAAAAGTTCATTTAAAAAGTACAAATGTATAAATCACATTGACGAGTAAAAACAAACACTAGAATGCCATTCTGCATGATTATATATTTACAATTTGATTTTAAAACAATACAGCGCAGCGATGAAAAAAAAAAAAAGAAAAGTCATGAGCCATTTCATTTGATAGGTTGTTTGAAGCCATTCCCATTCTTCTGTTTCATCAAGCTGCCAGCTCAGAGCAAAAAAGAAATAATTAAGGATGTGATCCATGGTGACCTGCATTCGATTCAGCTCTTCAGACCATTTTAGGGCAGAGAGAGGGCAAACTCCCTCTAATACAGGTGCCTCTGCAAAGGACAATTCAAGAGAACGACTCCAGATTAAAGAAAAGCACCAGGAGATTAAAGATTGCTCTGGAAATGTTACAAGAGGTCCTGCTTTTAGATTTTAAAATTGGATTTTAGTCAGATTTAAACTGACAAAACAAAATACAGATTTTCCCTGACAGCTATACCAAATATTTTAAATGAAATGGTATAGCTGTTGGTTTAGAGACGACTTTATTAGACTAAATATGATAACGATTGAATGATTGATGTTTTATTCAAAACACCAGTATCGTTTAATCATCAAATGTTAATTTTCCCTCAAAGTATACTCGCAGACTTCTGGAGATAGAAAAAAAAAGTTGGACCAAGTTACATCGAAAATACTTTTTATTTACAAGAAGTGATTTAAACTATATTGAGAATGGCACCAGATAATTTTTGTAAACAAAAAAATACACCAAACCCCAAACAGATAAATAGACAAACATTGCTATCAGTCCGTTGCCATCGTCTCTGCTGGCCTTGCACAGTTTTGCACTGGTGCCTGTACAAGGCGACTTAGAGCGAGGGGCCATATTGATCGTCTTCTACGAGTCAAGTCCAGGCATTAGTTCCAGCAGGGTGAGTAGACAGCAGTCCATGAGCCACTCTACCGGGCCGACATTGCAGGGCTGAGTGGAGGTAGGATGTGCACTTTTGATTTTGATCTCTCCAACATTGTTACTATTGACTGACGCACACTGCCTTATGCTTTACTTGCAGAGAAAAGCACCGATGGAGGCCGAGCTGGAAGCTTAGACACAAGCCGCCATTAATCTATCAGGGTTGTCGTTGAAAAAGACTGCGATGATGAATCTCCCATGGGTCTGTTGGGATCCAGCCCTAATCACTGCTGGCTACTGTATACACCAACACCGTGGATACAATTTGAAATTTCAGTTTGGTGTTAAGTTCTGTGGCCTACTTTTTCTTTCACAAATGAACACAAAAGGTTACTTTACAGGTTGAACAATTTGACTCCTGTGTGCTCAATGTGTGTCATTGGGGAAAACTGAAATATTGGCCAAAAAGCACTGATTTACACTTCAAAAGAAACAAAGTCTGCCAAAGTGAGAGGTTGTTGGGATCTTTTTGGAGTATTTCAAGAGCCATATCTAGATCTAAATAGCCAACGTCAATAAACGGCATGTAAACCAGACTGGTTTGGCAAGAAACAATTTACACTGAATTGGGGACATTGACATGTTTTCTCCAAGTTTTTGGGAGTTTAACTACCTCTACTTTAAATGTGATAATCAGGCGGTTTATGTTTCCTTTTTTTGTTTTAATTTAAGGAAAAATTATACAATGTTTCATGACTGTAAATAAATATCAATGCACCATCAATGGCAATGATACATTCAGTTAGCACTTGTTCTACTCACGAGGTGGCAATTGTCTGTAGACAGCTTTTTGAACTCAGGGAACCAGTGGTAAGTGCTGCCATCTAGTGATAGTGGCAGTACATTTAATCTTGAGTTATAGAATAATATATCTTTGTCTTTAAATTCTGTATAATAGCCATGAAAATGTCTACACACAGCCATTTGAAGTTCAGCGAGTAGCTTTCAACCCACCATTACTGGACGACACCTTTCGGGCTCTCAGCAACCTTCTGCCTTCCTCATAGTCGTCTTGGTCCACACTGATGAGCAGACGGACTCTCTCGCTGCCTGCCGCCCTCGTCAGAGAGTCTGTGATGAAGACTCCTTTCAGGGCCTCCAGCAGAGCTCCACTTAGGTAATCTCCCCAAAAGGCTTCCAGGTTGTCTAGCTCAGTGAACTTGATGTCGCAGATGATGGAGCCCAGGTCTCGGGTCCGCAGCACTGAGTTGGCTCGACTGAACAACTCAAACTGCCTCTCCAGAGGCTGCTGCTTGTTAGAGGAAACCTCGTTGCGAAGGACCGACTCGTGCTCCAGGTAATCGGCTCGGACCCGCAGGCGGATGTCTGTAGATGGTAAAGGGAAGAGTGGGAAATGGAGAGAGGCAGAGGTGAGGGGTAGTGGGTAACAGGAGAGAGTGGGTGGAGAAAGAGAGAGAAAGCAGCAGACATTTAAAAGAGGAAGCAAAGACAGAGGCAGAACAAAGGGAAGGGAGAACATATGGAGCATTGTTGGAATGAAACTCATCTTAGCAATGTCACCAATACTGTACACTGCATGGAAGCAAGGCTTTAGAGCACAAGGGATCGCTTAGTGAATAATGTATTTAAACGAATACAGAGAGTAATGGAAACAACTCGCGAGGGCCGAACCTTAAAGCTAATGTCCAGCTCGGTGTTCCATTCATTCTGATCCAAGTGCTTAATGCTGTGTATAGAGAGGCCTCAGTTTTTTGTTTCTTTTTTTTTTTTAAGACAAGATTGGTGGTCATGCAACAGCACAGCGAGAGAGATTAGAGGAATACATACTGTACTGAGCAAGAGCAACGCTGAGATCATCCCCCATGTCATTGTTCCAGAGCTCCAAGTGGAAACCAGCTGCAGATGACTTTGGCTGCAACAAAAATCCATTGCTCCCACTCAAACTCCTTGCTAAGCATCTTGTTTAATAAACGAAGCTTGGCCTAAAACCACTTCTATTGTAAAACCCTGAAACCAAGTAGAAACCTTTAAAAAAGGAGAGTCCTGAGAGTTACTCAGAATACATTTTACACGTTCACATAATGTAAATGGAAAAGTTTGGACCATGATTAGGTAGTTTGAAGTTTATAGTGCACATTAATAAACAAGAAAGACATTAATCTTAAAAAGCAAAGATTGTAGCCTAGGCTAATTTTCATCTGTAGTCACGTACATGCTCCGTTTTGGCAAAGAGCAAAATAATCCTCCAATTTGAAATGTAGGCACATGGTTTAAACTAAAGAGTCACAGCTACCCTTTTGACTGCAATGTTTCCTCTGGAGTCTATGTGGAAATGATTCTAAATTAAAGAGAGAAATGTCAACATTAGAAATGCAAATGTTTATTTAGTCTATTGATTCTGCATCTCTTAACATTTGTAACCAAACACTGACATTTGCATTCGAGCTTCGTACATGTGTGATTAAAAAGCAAACAAAGCCGAAAATTAGACCAAAAGGGACAAGGAATCGATGAATGAGAAAACTGCTGATATCCGGTGGTGTCAATGGGACACAAATCAGAAAACTGAATGACTTCAGGCTGTGGTACTTCCTATTATTTTTAATTTGCAAGAAGGATTTTGCATTACAAATGTATTGTGGTATAAAAATATGAAACCCTATAAATTTGACTGTGACCAGATAGAACTACTCACTCGAGAGCCATAGTTCCTCTTATTCACATTCTTTGTTATTTAGCAAAACTCAACAAAAACAGAATGATTGCTGGTCTTCTCACAAAAGTTGGGGATATCAAGCTTTTAGATCACACCCATAATGCCCTCTTAACTAATACACATGAATAATTAACACCACACATTCAACATTATTTAATGAGACAAAAATCACAAGTGCCAATGATTCAGCACCACCCTACTTTCAGGATATACATGACTGACTTGTAATTCTTTCGTTGAAAAGTCAAGTATCCCTAACTTTTCATATAAGGTGTATTTTGCAACCATTTCTATTAAAATCAGCACACATAAGGTTAATTATTTTTTTCTTCCCCTACATTTTTTTATTTCCGATGTGAACCAGCACCCTCTTTCTTTAAATTTGTGTGCCACAGGCATGTTCAATTTTTTATTCGCACTATGCTGAGATGCTAAGGGAAGAGTTTTTTTTAATCTGATTTCTTAATCAGAAAATTTAAGTGAAGTTGCTGTTGCACTGTTGCTTTGAAAAGCTTGAAAGCTTTTCAAAGCATTTTGCCCGGATCAAAGCTTGAAATTGTTGAATGACAGACCCTCATATACTTTTTATTTTTTGGGATTGTTCCATGTATTTTAACTCTTGAGAATAAGCACTTTTGACAAAATATCTGATGTCTGCAGTAATTTGTGCATAACAAAAAAAAAATTGAAAATCGAATCAAAACTCCATCCAGCAGTGTCTCAAGCATTCCACTATAATGTGGTTTTAATACGAATTTCTTATCCCTGGATGATGAATATAAAAAATACCCCAAACTTGTCACCCAAAGAACTCCCCAAACTCCCAGCATTAAAGGTGCAGTCCGCAACTTTCTGATCCCTCTCTCCCCCTCCCTCCCCGCTGCTCTCTTGCCTTGCCTCCAAACAAAGTCCCTCCCTCAGAGGAGCAAACAAGCTAACGTTAATCCGACAGCAACATCTCAATGTGTACGCACCTCAGCAGCAACAACACAGTGTCACTTACAGCAGCCACACGGAGGCTACTGGGCACACACACACAACACACAACACATGCACCAGAGTTCTAGTGTAACAATTACAAAGCAAACAATGTAAATCAAGCAGCAGTAATTACCTTTCAAGCAGAAACGTCACCAATTCCATCCTCTACTCCTCCAGTCTATACACTGTAAAAATAAACGGCGCTCTAGCGCTGGGAAAAGGGCGGGGCCTGTGAGCAACAGCTGTCAGACAGCCCATCAAACACAATCCTGGCTCTGATTGGTTCTTTTTGCTCGGTCGGCGCATTCTTGCAATCTGCCAAAGGCTGCAGGAGCAGCAGGGGGGGCTCAATGAGCCTGTTTTTTTCACACAAACTACTAGTTTCATGTAAAGCTGTCCTTACACAGTGACAGCTTTAGCAAATATGACAAAACGTCACTTTTATAAAAGTTGCAGACTACACCTTTAACCCCCCCATTGAACAGCCAACGGCTCATCACACAATCTCAATGGACAAAATTTACATTTTCAATTTTATAGTCACCAACATTGTAATGCAATGGACTGTCATTACTTTCATTTCAGGGCATTATTTTGGTAAATTCACATATCACACATTGTTTTTGTTGTTTTTAATTTTGATCTTTGAACCGGGCAAAATGTAGAATGAAAGCACCCACTGTATCTTAATCTTACAGCATAAATAAATAGGAGTCTAAGTAGTAAACACATAGCAAATGGCACATACACACACAAACATTTTAGTGAGGGTTACATCTCTGCCACAATAAATAGCTCATCTAAATAGAGGAATGTCATTTGTAACGATCTTATGAACAAAAATATGTCTTACATACAAGATTTAAATCAGTACTTACTAAATCCATTCTAGCACATTTAAAATATTTGTTTGTTGTTTTTTTAGTTGCAAAAAATTGCTAATTTAGCTTAAAATGGGTAAAATAATGTTCAAATATCTTGTTACTGGAGCGCTGGAGAACATAGTATTCTGATTAAGAAGCAAGACAAATCTTCAGGAATGGATTTTTACCATAATATTAGTGAGAGTTGAAATAATATTGCACATTACAAAAATAAAACATTGTGTTAAATACGACTACAACTTGGTATTTTGATCATTAGGCAGTGTGAAGGCTGAAGCAATGATATCGACAACTTGCCCTCATTGTATTTATGGCTGGCCTCGTTTTGCCGTCCCACATGACAGTGACACCAAGGAGAAGCCCATTTAAAAGCACAGGGACACCCTGATAGTCACTTTGTTAGGGTTACAGAGCACTTCACGCTTCAACAGACACAGACATCCACTTAACCAGCACAGCTTTCATTTTCTAACTTTAAACACCAAGCTCGTTTGGCTTCCTCATCTTACCCGACCAATAAAAATAAAAAGTTTAAGTATCCATTTACGAGGAGTCACTTGGCACGGAGAACTTCAACTCTTTATCGATCCGTTTTTCATCTGAACAACTGACCAAACGTGAGGCCAGTAAGGGCTGAGGCAGGCGGACAGAACTCGCTCATTTCCCCATTGTCAACAAAAAAAAAAAAAAAACCGCACACGGTACCATTTAGTGCAGTTTCAACATTTAGAGTTTGTTCTCTCCTCCTCATTGTGTGTGAGGACACTGTTGGTCTGTTTAGAACTGTGAACACAGAAAGGAGAGAAAGAGACAAGCACAAGTAGGTTGGACATCAGTAGACTGGATTCTTTTCAACATCAAGTAGAAGCAGAACACTCATGTAGCAGTTTTTAAGCAAATTACTGTGGTTTGGACATGTTTATCATCTTAGAAATACTTTTAGTGTAATCCTGAAGTAAAAGTAGAAAGGGAATCTTTCGAATGTCTTTACCTCCATTGTTTAACACACCCCTGCCAAAATTCCGTCCCCATGTAGAATTCCTCAAAAATGTAAACTAAACCAAGAAAGAGCCTGTAGAAATGGCCCATTGTATCAGCATAGCCACAGCTGAACACAACACACACACACAACCCCTCTGGGCACATGTATAAACAGTTTTCATTGCCACAGCATGATTGATACACTAGCAAAAGCAAACAGAGCCGTGAATCATGACATTTGGGGGCCTGTACCATTAAGCTGGATTTCCACTTCCAATCCAATCTAGTTTATTTATAGAACACATTTAACAACAAACAAGGGTCCTCTTAACTTAATGTAACACTGCTCATCCCATATTACAGCTACAATATTAATGTAATCAGTAAAGTGTTATAATCCCAGGCTAGAATCAGAAGCTTTGATAAGTTCACTCATGGAGGTTGAGGACCAGTATATTAATCACACAAGGCAAAACAAGTGTATGCAAGTGAAATGTATTATACAGTGTTTAGTGCAACAATCAGCGAGGTGTACATTATTTGGTAATGACTGTGAAATTATATACATACAAAAAAAGTTAATCAAATTACAGGAGTTCATCAACAATTCATAATTCGTAGTTCATTGTTCATAATTCATTGTTTATAGTTAATCATTCATAGTTCCCCAAAAGTTCATGGGATCTAAACACTCATGACAGAGGATGAGGATCTTGAATCCAGAAGTTAAAAGTTTCTTATTAAAGTGTGGGCTGTGTATCTCGCATAACGTAGTCCAGTTTGTGTGTGTGATTGGGGCATGGGCTGTTAAGTCTCCTACCGCACTGGTGGAGTAGATCAAAAGCGAATCGTTTTACAAATCCAGGTTCTGGGTAGCTCACCATCGAATATTCGACTTTAAGTGACTCGTTTGTTCATGTCACCCGCTTTGATCCAGTTCAGTTCAACACTGATCGTTATCTGCTGCAGCCCGTTTGTAGGCTTTCCCAATGCTGTCCTGACTAGCTGAACTGCCATGTTTAAAATCACATGACGCAACCTACAAAATCTCACAATACGGCGCCAAAATACCGCAAGACTTCAACAGTTGGTGCTGATGTTTATGGGGTTACACTAATTTTTGAGAATTATTCGGTGTGTCATGTACTACGACGCTGGCTAACTTCTTACCAGGCTAAATCACCACGGTAACTCAGGCTGAACACCTAACCTGGTCATAATGTCACGCTTTCACGCACTAACAGTGTCGGCAGCTTCCTGCATGCATTCTTTCCTTCCTGCTTTTTCTGCAGCAGCAGTGTTGTTTTTGGTCTGAATTATGGATACAGTTTCTCTGTGTTTGTATTTGGTCTAAGGCTACAATCTCCACCCCTGTCACAGGAGCACGCACGTAGCCAGGCTGAAATCACTCGACTTAAGTGAACATGTTTATATCCTGCTTCGTAGTACAGGTGTTGTGACGGAAGATGTTTGTTTACCGGATATACTTATCCAGCTTTGTAGTACAGGTCCTTGAGGTCTATTTAAATGCTACGGGCTAGCTCCATATATCCCCTCCATCTTTTTGCACTTGCAGCAATACTCATGGCTTGCATTACAGTCTGCTTCTTTGTGTAGCTTTAACAGAGCATTCCACGTGTGGAATGTCGTCTGTTGAAAAATATTTCATTCGTGCTTCATCAATTCAGTGACAAGCTTTTTTTTCACTTACCTAATGTACTAAAAGAAAAAAATATTCCATCTTCTTTGGCCAAGCTTCACTTTTCCATGAGTTATTCCACAGTTTGTACTATCATGTTGGACCACTTATAGGAGGAGTGTGTATATTTATATAAAAGTCATAATTTAGAATAAATTGATAAATATTTCCTTAGACACACGGACACCCAGGTGGGAATCACTGACTTATAATAGAAATGTTTTCCCCAAACATTTGCATAATCTACTTTCACCTGTAGCATACTGCGCAATTTGTTCAGAGCAATCCTCTTGAAACACTGAATAACAAAATAAAGACTAAGTTCACAAGGTCCATAATCCAATGAGAGTCTTGGAGAAGTTAAACATACTTTCATGACCTATTTCTGTTTTGATAGAGTCTTACTGAGGTTTCCATGGATTTCTCTTCATGTTTGCCTTTTATATCAGCCAAGGGACTTTACAAGATCTGAGGATTACTGCTGAGGTCTGTCTGTCTGTGACACCTGCACTGCTCACATATAGTTAACAATGGTATATACACACAAATCTCAAAGGAATATTTCCTCTTTTACAAAGCACATGAAACAATCATTTTTAGAGCAAATTGCTTTGTTTTCTGAGGGGGGACAAGGGAGGGAGCAGCTACATTATGATACACAGCCATAGGAGACAAAGCAAAACCCTTGCAACAAGGAGGGAGAGCCTCTTTTACCTTAGGCATGGGCCCAGACTCGAGAGAGCACGTGAGCAAGTTGCTCACGCACATGGCAGTATGTACGGATGCACGGAGTGGAGTGACAGACTTTTGTTTTGTTCCTCAATCTCCATGATCCACTGAGTCTTAGGGGACTCGAACTGAGTCACAATCTTGAGTCAACCTGGTGGAATCAAATGTGAAGTCAAGACAGCAACATGTTGATCGTTACAGGCATTTCACTCTTCTTTAATTAATGACTAGTGATGCACCAAATTTCCGGGCACTAAAATTTTTGGCAACAAATGGCCCAAAAGGGCATTTTCGGTTTTTGGCCGTAACACTTTTCTCACCAAAAAAAGCCAACCGAAACAGGATGTTGTGATGAAGCAAGCAAAAAGCAGGCGCACTTGTCTGAAAATGGGCCGAGTTGTCCGCAGACATGGAGCGGCTGTATTTCAATACATCTAAGCACTAAAGTGTCGTCTGAGCAGAGTTGATGGCGCTCCTAAGTGTGATTGATGTTTCTGTGCCACTTAAGACTCTGTAGTTACATGTAGCCCTCCGTCAACACAGACCACGCTGCAGCCTGACGTATCGCTGAGCATCGATAGCATTGGTTTCAAAGTCTGTCAGCACAAGATTCTCAGAGATCCTCTGGACATTATCACGACTCTACTTGGTCTGTGTTATAAAGATACCTACATGGATGGGACTCAAATTAAACCAGTGCGCACAAGAAATGATACAGGCCGCAATCCAAGCACAAGCACACGCTTTGTGTGCGTCTCCAAGAACATGCTTGGATAATAAATGAAGCTAAGAAGCTCATTTTCATTAAGAACTTCAATGTCCTTTGTGTTTTAATGAGAGAACATACTGTATGTAATTTGACTCCCTTTCAACAGCTGAGTCAGTTATAAGGCTGTACAATATTATTTAATGTAACATTTTATTATATATTGTGCATTGTTGGAATATCAGTGCTAAATACATAATTTCATCATTTTAATTGATTTTTTCTTTGAAGCATTAATATCCATTTATACAAATGCAATGTTTTAATTTTTAGCGACGTTAGTACACATTCAGAGCCATAACTGCAATGGGACTAATAATTTGCATAATAATTTCTTTAGGTTTTCAACCGTGGTTTTCTCATTTTTGGTTTTCAGTTTCGGCTAAGTAGTTACATTTCGGTGCATCCCTATTAATGACTTTTTGAATTAGGCTTTGTGTTGGAATATTTGATGTTAGTTACGGACATCCAAACTATGTAAGAAAGTTTGCAAACTTTAAAGTGAAACTTATGTTAGTGTTGTAAAAGCATTTTTTTAATGCAGAGATGAACCTGTATTGTTTCAGTAATTGGAGAAAAATCATCAAATAATGGGTCAGTGAATTGTAAAGAGCCAAAAAATACATAAACATTATTTTGAACATTTAAAACTTCATGTTTAAATAAAGCTTGGTAGTTAGAACAGGCAGGACAGCAGCTTTGAAGAAACATGTTCCAGTTTGTGTTTTTCACAAACGGCAGTAGCAGGCATTTCAATGGGTTAGAGGAAAGATGAAATGACAAGAACAAAAAAAAGAAAAAAGACCGGATGAGAACAAGAGATAATCTCACCAATACAGTGAATCATTCATATAAGAAATTATTACCTCAAGCAAAAGAACACACAGCTTTAAATCTTTCATTGCTATGATTGTTGTTTTAGTTTCCAATCCTAGAAATTAAAGTTCAAGTCAAGATGTCAAAGTCTCAGAGAGCAGAGGAAGTTACCAAATCACAAAATCTTTAAATTTTGTATCCCGTGTGATTCAAAAACATTTTAGGGTAAATAAAATCAGGTTTTATCTGGTTTTCACAATAAGCAACAGAACCAGAAAGGATGTGATGACAAGGAAGATGGCTGTAGAGATTGGATGATTAACTAAAAGATGCAAAAACCAAGTTGGGAGCAGGAAAAGGGCAGGGTGGAAACGTGGGCAGTTTGGGATGAGTTTGCATGAGCTCCACTTACCACAGGACACTTTCTGTGATGATGCTGATGTTAAACATGGCAATGGGCCTCGTTTGGTGGTTTTCTTTGGCTTACGGCTCCAGCCGTTCCCCCTCTTCTTCCTCCTCCTTCGTGTAGACGGTTCAGTCGTAGGACTGTAAATACCTGACAAACATACAAATTGGAATTATTATGGTAGAAATTTCGAAAAAAAACCACTATTTGAGTTTGTAAATTACAATTTTCTTGCATTACATTTTAATTTCCGTTGAAATTCCTGTTGGTGTTTGACCAAAACCTACGACAATGTATTAGAGCCACAATAAAATAATAAATCTGAGACTGACAAGATTTAAGTCGTATTATTTCGAGAGCAAAGTTGTAATTTCGTCAGAATAAAGTCTTAATATTTTGAGAATATAGTTCTTCCTCCACAAAAGAGGCAACATTTGCTCCAAATCAGTCTAGTTCTATTATCGGAGCAAATGTCGGCAAAGTGGCTTTAAAGTCACTAAACTGATAACAGTGCGGTGATGATGGGCCAAAAGGCTCAGTATTTTGCCATTCCTGAAACTTAAAGAGAAGTACGGTGGCTGGGAAGTGTCAGGTGAATGCATTTACAGAAACGAACACGAATGCAAACAGGTCACAACACGAATGCAAACCGGCCACAACGGAAGTGTTTCCGACGGACCGGTATTCGTGCATTCGTGTTGTGACCTGTTTGCATTTGTGTTCGTTTCTGTAAATGCATTCACCTGACACTTCCCAGCCACCGTAGAGAAGTATGATATTCCACATTCTCCGTAAAGGACGAGTGACAATTTTGTTTTCATAAAGTTACGACTTTAATCTCATAATATTAGGTCTATAATCTCATCTCATAAAATTATGATTTTATTAAGACACAACTTTAATCTCGAAAAATTATGACTTTATTCTTATAGTTCCCACATTTTTAAAATTTCATTTTAATGTGACCGTAATACATAGTCATTAAAACCTCCCCATCTCAAAAAGATTGTTTAAAAGGGAACATAATGTACTATTCTTGAACAACGAGACAGCCAAATGTTTCACATTATGACTCCAGGAATGTGTGCTGAATGCTTGATTTTGACAGTCCAAGGCTGTCTGAAATCAAAGGATTTCAGTAAATGCCAGAAAGCCTGTAGTTGTGCTCTGAGCCTCACCACTTCTCAGCTGTTGTGTAAAGGATGGAGGAGTCTGCCTACAGCTGCGTCCCATTCCAGAGCCACACGCATCTCTTCTTTCCGTCTCATAACACTGTCCAATTCTCTCAGGGGATACTACAAACCAAATGATGAATCATTAAAAAGGATGAGGAGAAAAATCTTCTTTATTTATGGAGAGAGGAAACCAAAGCCTAACCTGTGCGGCGTTTCTTGTGGGACACCATGGTCAGCAGATCGTGGCGTGTTAGAACTCTGAGTAACTGCAGTAAAGGCTCCAGGTTGCCATCGCTGATGTATCCCTTTCTCTCAAGCCCTAACAAAAGCTCAAGACCACTCCTAGGTTTACAGTCCATCAGACGTATGTGGGACGCCTGAGGCTGTAACCGCCTCCAGACCTTTAGCAGCTCTTGACTTGGAGCATCACCTACATCATCATCGTGGGGCTCGACCGTCCAGCCTGCTGGATCCAGGGGGTGAGGAGCAGTACAGGTTTCATTCAGAAGAAATGAAAGAACCTCGATGTCGGTCTCTGTCAGGTGAGATCCAATTACTTCAAAAATCTCATGAAGAGAAAGCATCCCATAGTAGTTCAAGCACTCAGTTTCATCCCAGTAAAACTCCCTGAGTGGGTTCCACTGGTGATGCAGAGCAGCCATAATGTAGAGGTTTAACAACACGTCCTCTTCACCTTCCCACTGTGCCAAAGCTGTTTGGGATTGGACACAAAACAAGCATAAACATTACTTCTAAAAGAAACAGATTAACAATCTCTACAACTAGGAGTGACAGGTATATTAAATCATATATAGATTAAAAGTTACAATGAATAATTTAATGTACATTTAGCTTATAAGATTATAAGGAACTTGCTCAACATCCCACAGTGATGGCCTGGTTGGATTTGAACCGATGACTGTCCAATTACAAGCCCACTTCCTTAACCGACATCTTTCAGTGCACTAGAAATGTGTGGAAGTCACTTTGGCAGAATTTTTGGGGTAAACACAAGAAATCACAGTTAGAATGGGACATCACATCCCATAATGCCATGCACAAAACTTTTCCAAAAATGTCAATAAGGGACTTTTAACAAACTTTAGAGCCACAATTTCAGAGTTCAGTGAATTGTATTTTATTTTCACTGTCCCTAACCCAGGAAATATCCTAAAATGTTTATTTTTTCATATATGTATTTTCAAAGGTGGAATTTGTCGTGTTAAATATGTTAAAATGAAAAAATATATATGACAAAAGTGGGATTCGAACCCATGGCAGCGGAAAGAGGAATTCTTCAGTCAGGCGTCTTAGACAACATTACGCTTATGTAGAAAAGGTCCGAAAAACGGACCCAAAGTCCTGGGGTCTATTGATACGTTTCCGTGTCAATAAACACTTCCTTAAATACAGTAAATAAGGCCGTGGCTATTCGTAGGGAAACATATCAATTGACTCCCCCTCTATCCGGAGCGCCCCCTCATTGGCCATTTTAGGTGACGTGATAGGTGCACCACGTGACTTAAAGTTCCGTCAGTTTTAATTTAGCTCATATTTTTAGCTACCCCGCTAACCCTTTTATTTTAACCCTAAACCAGGAAACACCATAAAATGTTCATGTTTTTTGTGCCGTGTTAAATATGTTTAAAATGAAAAACATAAATGACAAAAGTGGGATTCGAACCCACAGCAGCCGAAAGAAGAATCCTTGGAGTCAGCACCTTAGGGCCATCCTGACACGGTGAAAACAACGTACGTTTCCATGTCAATAGTCCCAGGGTCTATGGATATGTTTCCGTATAAACAGACACTTCGAATAAATAATGCAAACAAGTGATAATTCTGAATGAGATGTTTTCTGGTGTCCTTACAGATTAATGTTATTTTTTTTTCTATTATACATACATGGCTCCAGGTTAAATGTCTGAAGGGGTGCAACCAGGACTGTGAAAAGTTTGTGAACCACTGCTCTACATCTTTCTTACATCTCATTTGACAGATTCAACCTTCCTACCTGTTCTCACTGTCAGCCTCACGCTGTGTGAAGATGTTCAGATTTCCAGAATGACGATCAAATCGGTGAAAATTGTCGAAAGAAGGGAATGTCTCCTCAGTCTCCCAGCAGCCGACGTGCTAATCATGAATTCCTGGACACGTTACGTAACGTAACCACTCCTGTGAGGAGCAAAAACAAACAACACCACCAGCCACACAATGCCAACATTTAATGTGTATTTCTGACACCAAATATGTCAACCTACTATATAAACGCTGTGATATTATATACACATTAACCTCATGTTTACCACAATGCATGTTTGTTTTTGCTCGCACACCTGCCACGAATAAAGCCTTTTATCAGGTCGCGCTGTTTGTTTGCTCGAAACGTTTAGCATCAAATGTACCGTGACAACGACGAAAAGCAGCTCATACAATATTTTTGCGTAGTGTACATTGATATAAAAGTGTAAAACGGTTCAGACACTCATAATTAGACACAACTGACGCCCGCTCACCGTCCAGCCTTGAAAACAAGCTTTGAGAGAAGCAGCTTCACCTTCCGTAGCATTAGATCAGCTGCTGAGCTGTAAAGACTGAAGACCCGCCCCCCATGAGAAATCCACCAATCACAGCTGCCAACGACCTACGTTGACGTCCCAGGTGTCAAAGAGCGTGAAACGTGACCTCTGTGGGACGTAAACAAAGAAATATGAGGTGATTATTCTTGTCATGGCAAACTGAGGGAGTCGAACTTTATTGGTGAGGTAAAGGTTGACATTATAAAAACATTCATTACGTGTTACCGAAAGGATTGTTATGTCTTCCGAGTTTACATGTTTCGATAGTATCGAATCGATACAGGCAAAGACACTTTAAGTAGGTAGATTTGTGTCTTTATTATTCAATCAAAAACCAACAATTCAATCAAAAAAAAAAAAAGTTTACTTATTCAAAATAGATATTTTCAATCAAAGAAAAATGTGTTCAAAAAAAAAAAAAAAAACGAGACAAATAACTGCATTTCAACAATTTTTTTAATTGAAAAGTTTTATTTAATTTTTTTTTATTGAATAATAAAGACATAAATCGACCTCCATTAAAAAAAATCCTCTAAATCAGCGATTTTCAACTGGTGGGTCGGGGCCCAAAAGTGGGTCGCGGACCTGTACTGGGTGGGTCGCAGACAGCTGGTCAAAAATAAATAAATACTTAATGTCTCTCATGTTGGACTTGTCTTTCATTTTGAAATAAACTTTTCTGATGACAGGCATGCTGTGAAATGCATGTCGCACAGGAAAATATAAAGATTTATGTTTTTAAAAAGATTATATATGCATGTTTTCAACAGATATTTTTGAAAAAACAAAATTTGGTTGGTTGTACTCTTAAAAAAAAAAAGGTGGGTTGTGATTCAATGACGGTGACAAAAATGAGTCCCAGGGTGAGACCAGTTGAGAACCCCTGCTCTAAATGACACAACATTGGGAACAAAATCAAGGATTTGTTTATGTATCATCACTTATTGTTTGTCTGACATACATCAGTTATACTGAGTTGAAAATTTATATTTTTTTAAAATCCCAATTAAAATCTATTGCTCAGCAGGATCAAACAGGTCTGTATTTGGTCCCTTAGTGAAAATGGGGAGTGTCACAATACATAATATTTTTACACATTGGGATAAGGATTATGAGGGGATATTACTTCTAAAAAAAAAAAAAAAAAAAAAAAAATCTAACCTAGGCAACAAAAAGTTATAGAAACTCTGATGTAATAAAACATGCTAACAAGCATACACATTGTGTTGTAGCCTCATATACTTTTATTAGGCTCCTTGGGCTAATACTTTAGTTTTTTCACAATTTTTATTTATTCCTTTAATTACAGTTTTTATGGTATGATTTTCCTTCATCATTTCACTCATTAAAATGAAATAATTATGTAGGTATCATATAATCTTAGATTTAGCACAGTAATTTAATACTTTCTTTCAGTAATCGTATGTCATTGTAATAAATGCTTTTAAAAGCTATTGTTGTTGTCTTACTATTGGACACCAGAGGGCGCTGTGGAGCTCAACCACAACCGGAAGTGAAGTTACGTCCACATCACTTCCGCAACGCGCACCACAAACAACACGAAACGCTCCTGAAACATTGTCGTAAGTATCTTAATTTAACCCTTCAGGCCTGTCAACATCGGTTTAAATGTATTTAAAACAGTCTTCTGACTCATATGCAGGTAAATGCGATTAGAATACCGAAAGGGAAACAAGAAAAGCACAAGCTAACGAGACCAAAATCATGAAAAAGTGATTTATTTTTTTATGTTTAGTATGAACATGTGTAAACACTTAAAATGCGTTTCTAAAACCGTGTATTTTTCTAACGTGTTATGGTATCTGGTGGAGGATGTTGTACTTTCCTGGTGATGTGGCATAAACCAAACCTTTGTGACTAAAACTTTCCATCTTTGACTGTTGCCTCTGAGTCAGACTGAAGTGTAAATAATGGAAATTGAATAAGGCTGTAGTTCAGCTAAGTTTATTATTATTATTATGTGAGGTTCTTTATATCTCAAAGAGTGAAAATGTAAGGTTAGACCAAGCTTAAAGGGAATCTGAGATAGATATATGTTAATTTTTTTAAAGTAGAGACCATTTTTTTTGGGGTAGATTAAGTAATTTCACATTTTGTACTGGAAAGAAAGGAAATGTGTATCTATTAAAACTGATTTTGTGACTTAAGCAAGACACACAAACCCACAACAACTGAAGTGCATTGGAATGAAAGCAGGTGTTCTTTCAGAATCAGAAATACTTTATTTATCCCAGGGGGAAATTTGTGTTTCAGAGGCTCGAGAAATATTAATATAATTTGGCGAACATTCAAAATGTATAAAGATTTTATCAATCACAGGAGACTGTTTGTTTGCCAATTCGGTATATTTAGCCAATGGGTTTATAAATATCTTCAAAATTAAGTAGAACATGAAGTTGGGTTTCCCATTTCTCAGCTCCATCAGGTGTGACAGATCATATTAATTTTAGGCTACAGCTGCTGGATATAAATAAACTATTTATTATATATTAATGGGGATAAACATTTCTTACCAACCTTTAAAGCACGTGTGTCAAACTCAAGGACCGGGGGCCAAATCTGGCCCTTTAGAGCATCCAATTCGGCCTGCAGGAGACAGTAGAAGTGAGAAAAAAATAATGAAAGTGTAAATTAACAAAAAAAAAATCACTTGTGTATATATCTCAAATTCCCAATTTTAGTGAAACTCCACAATATTTTTCCAGTGCTCACAGTTTTCCCCATGCTTATACCACTCGAATGCAGTCATTTTTAAATGCAAATTGTGAAAAGAACTCCACAAAATTCCTCAAAATTAGACACCCCTGCTTTAAAGTGTGAATGATCTTGGTATCGTGATCAGGATCATTAATCCAGATAAATGCTAATATCTGACAAAGAGAATATTTCTCTGAGTGCTCTTGTTACTGTTAATACCGTCGATCAATATTTTCTAAAAATGTTTTAATGTCTCTTCTCCTTTAGTTACCTGACTGCAGATTCTTACTAAATGCCAACAGAAGCACCAAAAGGTGAAAACTGTCTCGTCGACATGGACAGTAAGGCTGGAGATCTGTTCGGTGCTGAGGAGTCGCATCCCACTGGCACAAGAGGAGCTGGAATCCTTTCAAAGTACCGCACAAGCTTTATTTGCATATCATGCCTTCTAAGCACTAATCATCACTAAGTGGCAATGTTTGAGGAGTGCTTTAGTTGCTAACGTGCGCACCTTGTTTCAAAGGCTGTGGCTTCCCAAAGGCTTCTCGGTCAGTATGGCCAAAGAGTGGATCGACAGACGCAGAGTGGCCATACGACCGTGGGCAACCTTCGTGGACCAACGCAAGTTTTCCAAACCACGTAACTTTGGAGAGCTGTGCCAGAGGGTGGTGAAGAACGTGGAGATGTTCAACAGCAACTACACGTTCATCTTTCTGGGTCTCATCCTCTACTGCATGTAGGAAAACCAAAGCTTTGTTCTGATTTGTTTGGGTTTGGGAAGGTGGTGAGGAAAACTCTGTCCTTCATTACTCTAAATCACATTATCCCATGTGTGGATTTTGTCTTACATCCATTTGCACTCAGAGGGAAACTTAACATTTCAAAATATTTGTGTGTATAAACGTCTCAATAAATGTTTTCTTCTAATGTAGCTGCACTTCCTCTAACGATCACATTTATTTTGTCTCTACTGTTTAGAATCAGCTCACCAATGTTACTGATCGCCTTGGCTGTGTTTGTTGGTGCCTTCTACATAATACACCTCAAATCTCTGGAGTCTAAGTTGGTCATTCTTGGTGAGTAAAACATTTTATGATTTATTCAAGTATTTTTATTCACCTCTTTGAAAAAACAAAAAACAAACCTTGTTCCTAAATCAGTGTTAATTTTTTTTCTACCTTGTACATATAAAGCTTTATTACTTTTTTAAATTATTATAATTATTATACTATTCTCTATTTGTTTGCTTGTGTTTAATTTATTTATTTTGTTTAGTTTTTTTGTGGCATTCAGTGTAGTGAACAAAGTAGGAATTTCATTGTGCAGGGAAACATGTTTCTTTACTGTGCAGATGTCATGCTATTTTTCCCCCTTTTCCATTTGTTCTAAGAACCCCAAAAACATAGTATTAGAGGTTTATTTTCCCAAACTCACCTGTTTTCCAGAGTTTTAGCCTCTGAAAAGTCACTTCCCGAGCAACTCTACACAAACAGGCTGATTTGCGTCCTACTTATGCATATTCATGAGGGGGCGTGTCTATAGACGGGACACCGACTTCCTCTTCCCCTTACAGTGATGAAGGGACAGAGGACGGCCCGCCCTCCTCCCACCCACTCCGTAGCTGAGCTCATGCTGCTTGATAAACACGAGACAGAGCGTGGGGGCGGGGCGTTTGCCGGTACATACATAGACTGTAGAAAACACATACATACTGTAGCACTGCGTGAAGGACGCTGAAATGCTCACCTTCATGGGCGTGTCTGTTTACATGTCAATCACGGCAGAGAGCTTCCTGGAGGTGCGTGTTCTCCAGTTCAGTGCAGCGTCAAATTCGTCATCAAATTGGCGCGAGGTGTTTAGGCTCGCCCTGCAGTAAGAAAGGAGCAAATCACCCTCTAACTAATGATTGAGGGAATCAATGAAAAAAACACTTTGGGCATGTGTTTGAAGCCCAAATAGCACTTTTATCATCCCTATGTAGAGAAAGTGACTTTTCAGAGGCTGAAACTCTGGAAACAGGCGAGTTTGGGAAAATAAACCGCAAATATTGTCTTTTGGGTTCTTAGAACAAATGTAGATGGGTGAAAAATAGCATGATATGGGACCTTTAACATGGTGCAATTACGACAGCGGAACAAACTACAAAACAGTAAAGTGGTTGCAGAGGAACTCTGTGCATATGTACGTCATGCTTGTAGCAACTTTCAACAACATGGGGAAATGTAAATTTAACAAAAATGGCCTTTGCTGTAAAAAGTAACACTGCCCTTAAGGTATATTAAGTATTTGCTTGTGTTTGAACACCAGGCAAACAGCTGACGACCCCACACCAGATGGGCGTGGCCGGAGCTGTCTCTCTTCCTGTGTTCTGGTTGGCTGGGGCTGGAGCTGCAGTGTTTTGGGTTCTGGGTGAGTCGACTCGCATTAAAAAAAACACACACTTTCCTAGAGAAATCATGGTTTCCTACCTTAATTTAATGGTTTCTGTTTTTACTCCACCTCCTAGGAGCCACGCTGTTTGTGATCGGCTCCCATGCGGCGTTCCGTGAGCTGGAACCTTCTGACATGGAGGAGCTCCTGATGGAGCCGGTCTGAGGAACAGGTTCAACACTCAGTGATATTAGATCTGGAGGGAAATTGGTCTTCACCCCCACAATGATAAAGGAGAAGCTGTTGCTAAGCTAAGTTTGTGTTATTTTCCTCTTTGTGTTTTCTTCCTCGCTCTGTATGAAATTACTCCTTGCAATTGCCTCTGACTAGTTGGTGGCGGAGCTTGTGTACAAAATGTGTTCATGTACATTATAAACTATTTGTATACAAGTATTTAAGCACATGATCATACTCAGTTATTGTTTTTCTTTATAATTTAAAAGCCTTGGATGCCTCCGATTTGTGTCAAATCTCTCAAGCTTCAGATTTTGTGACTAAATAAATCAAATTAAGTGTCTTAATGAATTTTTCTCATACACATTTAGCTGGGTGTTGATTTTAGAAAATCGATTTTTGCTTTCTTCTTTCTTGGATTACATACATGTATTATGCATTTATACAAAGAACTACGTTACATGTGATGTTCTTTCAGCTCTTCAATGTAATTTGTGCCATGGGATCATTTAAATTTTGCGTATAATAAACAATAACAAATTATGTCGGTTACAAAATGCACAAAGAGAGTTGGATGATTTTTCTTTTTTGTACACATTCATTCAGATCTGCAGATTATGTACGTTCTACTTTTGGATTTCCCTCAGAAACCCCTTTCCTTCATTTCCTTCTTTCTTGCCTTCAATCGTTTACATATTAACATTTAGGGGATGTGTTGTAAAAAGTGCAATAAATCTCTGATACAAAATATTTAGGATATTTGGCTTTTTATAAAACTGACTTTCCATCAGTGCAATAAATATATTGAATTCTCAATATTTGTGGAGCAAGACATTTGGTAAATGATTACCCATTGTGTTTTTATATAAAGGTGAAGTGCAGTTGAGACAATAAAAGTGCTGATTGCAGCTATGATGTTCTGTATGTGCACGTTTGGAGTGTAACCAGTACTACAGGACTGAATAAAAGATCAGCATCTAAACGTTTGTGGTGATTTGTTGACACATATACACAAAAAGCCTTTCATAATGTTCCCCACTTACAAAAAGGTTTCATTACAAGAGGCTCTTGCATGTTCAATAAGTGTTTATCTCATTCCTGGATATGCTACTGTATTATTTTCACAACACAAGTTTTTCTAAAATAAGTGGGTGAGACAAAATCAGAGCTCAAATCAGCATTCATACACCAAACAAGCTCAACTCAATCATTCCATTAAGTTCATTTTCTCTCTTTTTTTAAACAATAGTTAATCTTTCATCCATTCAGACCACTTTTTTCTGGAAATTCACTTTTAATACCCTGACATGTTTCGACTGCCAACTGTCAGTCTTCCTCAGAGGCGTCTGCTGATCGCTTTCACGTGTCCTTGAGTTCTTTCACGTTTTCTCAAGAAAATTCCAAAGTAAATTTCCTAAAAATAGTTGTCTGAATAAATGAAACCTTAGCTAAGCTCAACTCAGTAGTCTGGATTAGTCGTGACTGTTCCACCTGGAAAATATGGTTAAAAGCAAATCAGTCATGTGATCATCTATAGAAGTTTTTATATCAATAAGAGATTTTGGTTCGGTTGGTCGTAAATAGTATTTATATTATGTCCATGTCTGTATCTTTTATTATCATTGTTTTAAATGTATGAGGACTACTGATGGAAAGTAGCTCATGGTTAAATCTGGTACATTTACACAAAGTATTATACTGGTGTTCATTAATGTGCACTGTCCTCTCCAAATAAACAAATTAAGTAAAGTAAATATCACAACATAGTAGCTGTTTTTGAATGAACTTGACTGGTACAAATTTTATACTGTACCTTTGATAAAAAAATACTTTTACATTCATTTTTTTGTTGGTTCCTTTTAAGACAGGAATGAAAAAAATCTCACTTCATTATTTTTAATGAAATGAGTTTGAAATAAAAGGTTCTGATTTTGGAGAATCTAAAATGAACAGAGCAGGTGTTTGCAGACAACTGTTTGTTCAAAACTAACATGGTTCACAAACAGACACAAGGTGAAACATTGGGATTTTATATTAGGCAAAAAGTTAAACAAATTTAATAAGTGCTACAATGAATTACGTTTGTAAATTATTCATCTTTTACCCATTTTGTTCAAAGTCACACACAATCACAACCCCATTCATTCTTACACTTGCATTGTAGGCCTGTTAAACCAATATAAAACATTTTAGACAGTAGGAGAAAACACGCTCAACTCAGTTCATTTTGTCTTTTTTTTTTTGGAATAATAAACAACATTTTTCAGGAAATTTACCTTTATTCTCCTGATATGTTTTGACTGCCAACTGTCAGTCTTCCTCAGAGGCGTCTGCTGATCGGTTTGATGTGTCCTTGATGAGTTCTTTCATGTTATTAACATGAACAAAATGTCATGAAGGCTGTCATTAAGTGTTGTTCGCTAAATATGACACCTTTGGAGCTATGTTGGCATTTTTTGGGTTAGGTGGAGGGATCTAGTGGGTTAGGGGTTAGAGTTATGGTTTGGGTAACGAACGACACTTAATGACAGCTAATGACAGGTGACATGTCATAATAATGATAGCGTAATGTATAAAACTTCAAGGAAAGTGTTATCAACAATTCTTTTTTTTTATTTTTATTTTTTAAAGTTCCTTTTAAGACAGGAAGAAAAACTCTTGTGAAAAATAAAGCGAGATCATTTCTGAACTGAATTGTGTCTTAATGAGTTTTCACTAAAGAATGAAAGCAGTTTATGTTTCACTTGTTGTTTTCTGAGCACAGTTTACTTTTACTACAACATGTGTGTCAGGGGGTCCATGCAGTGAACCCATGGGGCCCTCAGCTCTCATATTAGTGTGTATATGTTGTTATTGTTACTGTGGCCCAGTGTGAATACACAAAGGATTAGGACATCTCCAAACATCCCAGCTCCCCTCTCCGTCTGCACCTCAGCAAAGACAGCAGCTCAGCAACCCCCTTCTGTCCCCCTTTTCCATGTGACCCCCACGACCTGTGCTCTGTGACAGCACAGCCAGAGGACCCCATGCTCAGGTTGCCATGACAATGACCTTGGAGGGCCCCTGTCTGTCTCTCTCCCTCACACACACACACACACAGAGAGAGGCAGACTTGCTCACACACTGCGGCAAAGGCAGGCGATCGATATTCTATTATACGTAGGGTGGCAGTGGGGGGGGGGGGAGTTGGGGGGTGTGAGAGAGGAGAGTCACACTGCAGTGAGATCACTGCAGAAACTCAAGGGAAATTAAAACGAGGGTGAGAGTTGCAAAAACTGATTGTGTGTCTGTTTGTCCAAAGCGTTTAATGTTGGTGACTCTATAAGGGCAAGAAGCCAAATATCAGCCTAAATGGGACAAAGTGACCCCTCTTAAATAAGTGTTCTTTATCACAATCATTATGTCGTGTTATGTATAATCGGTCATTTCTGTCCTCGGCAGGCAATAAGAAGTTCATTTTATATGTATGACCCTTGTTGTAATGAGAGCTACATACTTGCACTTTGTGCCCTTTGCTTTTTTTTTTTTTGTAGAAAAGGTTTAATTTTTTCTGAGGTCTATGGACAGAGGAGATCAATGAACGTATTACAAGTACTCGCGTTACTGTAACTGAGTTGCTTTTATGGGTACTTGTACTTTTTTGAGTATATTTATAAATCAGTCATTTTAACTTGTACTTAAGTACACTAAAAAAAAAAAAAAGTAATTCATTACATTTCTACACCCAACCATGACTGAGTAAATTGTTAGACATTGTGACATCCAGTCAGATTAAACGTAATGGGCCTGAGAATTGTTTTTATTTTGAATGTATTGGTGTTATTTATTTATGTTTTTTAAAGAATTGCACATTTTGACAAACTTTTTATTTTATACAGATGCTTTTGTGGAAAATAATTTCCAATTGTGCAACATTTGGTCTCTTTCTTGTTAAGTTTATACATGAGATGTTTACTGTATGCAAGGGAACAGTGGCAAGATTTATTACCAAAAATAAAAGTGGGGAGTGAAAGTAAATATTGTAGTAATTAATTGAGCTACTTTTTACTTTATGTATGACTTATTTGTACTTGAGTACAATTTCAATCAAGTAACAGTACTTCTTCTTGAGGATAAATTAGTTCTCTTGATACACCTATACACCAAAAGTTAATTTTATTTGTATGACCCTTGTTGTAATGAGAGGTATCATATGTGCACTTTGTGCCCTTTTTTTTTGTTGATTTTTTTAATTTTTTTTTTGTTTTGCAGAAAAGGTTTAATTTTTTATGAGGTCTATGGAAGCCCGTTTCTGCCACTAAAAACAATAAAAAAAATAATTATGGCAAGATATAATTATGAGTTAGTAAAGTCATAATTGTGAGAACATTATTTTTAATGTAAATTCATAATAAAAAAAAAAAAACATACAAAAATCTGACGGAATCCTCTTATTTATGTACTGTGGAGATAGATTTGTGTCTTTATTATTCAATCTCCCCCAAAAAACCTTTTCAATAAATTTTTTTTAATTTTTAATCAATGAAAAAAATAATGTCCAAATGCAATTATTTGAAAACTTTTTTTTCTTTGATCAAAAATATTTATTTTTTTATTAAAGTAAACTTTTTTTTTGCTGGAAAATGTAATTTTTTTATTGAATAATAAAGACACAAATCTAACTCCATAATGTACCACCATGTGTTGAATTCTAAGAACTGAATAAATGGCCAAAAATATGTTTTCAATGAATTATTATTCAAAGTGTAATTAAGAAACAGTCAGTGGTGGTGGACTGCTGAAAATCTAACTCAATATTTCACCCAGCGGTTATCGTATCGATCCAAAAAATGTCCCAATTGATTTTTTAAATGATGTTTTTTTAACAACAAAAAATCAAAACATTGAATTGTGCTGACATACGCATAGGACGCCCAGTCACTAGGTGTTAGTGAACCACATCAGACCATAATAAACTATCTCACTCCTCTATGGCTTGGACGTTGCGCTTCATTTTCATAAAACATACTGGGCACTTTTAAAAATGTACGTGGTTACTTTTTTTCAATTTAAGAGGTTATAACAGAAACACAATCTGTGGAAGAAGCAAAAGTTAAACTTTTTTGAAAAACATTATTTGACAGTTTAATCAACACACCACTTGTTTTGGATATTGGTGCTTGAATAGTAACCATTTACTTGTTCTCGCAAATTTTAGAAAAAAAAAAAAAATGAAATAAATTGTATTTCAAACTATTTTGTACTTGTAAAGGTGAAATATGTAATATTGATATTGCGATATGTCGAGCTGTACATTGTATTGTTTAGTATTGGAATATATCGTATCGTGAATTGTATTGTATCGTCAGATTCAATACAATGCACACCCATACTAACTCATAATTATTATTATTTTTATTTTATATTTTTGTGCAATCTGGCATCTGATAACTCCTGTAAAGCAGCTGAAATTAAGCAATTTCCCCTTGGGATTAATGAAAGAATTCTGATTCTGATTTGCCTGTTGTGCTGAATGAGACATTTAAAATATCTAAACATGTCGTACAGTGAATGTGTGGAACATTACCTTGGGATGTTGTCATCTTTTCCTCTTCCAGTGACAAGCAGGACAGAATACAGTTTGCAGATTCAAGTGGAACAAACTGTATGTACGGTGCACAATCCATCATTATCACTGCCATATTTACCAGTCTGTCCACACAGAATGATAAATGTAAATTTAAAATATTTCTGCACAACACTCTTTGTAACTTCATTGTTTTTGAAACATAGCTATCATGGACTTTTGCTTACATAGGATAAAAATTTAAATAATGATGTGGAAATGTGAAAAACTCTGTTTCCCTGCTTTGCTTCTGAACGGGAGAACCTTGTTAGCACCTCATCAGCTCCAGGTGTCACATCTAATCTAAAGAATGCAGGTCAGCTGTTCTCCAACCTTGGATTGGAGGAAAAGTTTGTAGAATGAGTCAAAGACACGATGGAGAAGGTTTCCTCCATTTTTAAAGGAGGACAAATCTGTATCTTGCTGATAAACAGGTTGAAAATCAAAATATGCCCTAACATTTAGTTGGTCTTTAAGCAGCCAAAAAGATGCCTACAGTATATATTTCACTTGGCAAACTTATGGCCCGGGGGCCAAATTCGGCCCTTTGGAGCATTAACTTCGGCCCGCAGCAGAAAGTAAAAATAACAGAGAAAACATGAATCATTATGTAAATGAAACTCAACAATATTTGACAATTTTCTCGGTGCTCATATCGCATGATTGCAGTCATTTTTAATGTTGAACAGTTGAAAAAAGCTCAAAATTCTTACAAAATCCTTAAATTTTTCTCGAATTATGACATTATTTCCCTTAGTTAAATAGAAATTGATCACAAAATGTAGGAAATATAAAGTGAAGATCCTGTTAGGACTGATATACATCACTTATTGCTTGAAAATGGTCGGTTTCTTACATATTTTGTAATTTATGTATATGTAGAAGTGTAAACTGGGAAACAATAAATTACTGTGGCCCTCTTGAGATCAAACTGGTCTGCATTTGGCCCCTGACATAAAGTCAGTTTGACACCCCTGATGTATTTTGATCGACTGTGGAGAAAATTCATGGAGGACAGGAGAAACCCTTCTTTGATTACCGGAATCAACCATGCACTATTTTAATAAACCTAGTTTAGGATTTATTATGATGACATCATAAAACAATGGAGGAGAACATTTGTGGATGAATTCAACAAATCATGAAAACAATAACAGTGCTGTCAATCCATCAGTATTTAATAACGCTCAAAGATGTTTACACTGTTGTACATTTATTTATTTCACCACACGCCACACCCACCTGTGCCATGACAGTCTGCCACCATATTTGTGTAACCCTGTGATAGAGGCGTAGACAAAGACACACAAACAGTTCCAGCTTGTATTAAATGTTCTCGATGTTTTATTGGTGTTGGTTTTTATTTATTTGACACACATGTTCAACTATTTGTGTATTTTTTCCATCTTGAATCTTAACCCTTTACAGCCATTTGAGATAAATCCACTGCTGGCTCTTTTACTGCTCTCCCAACACACACACATGCACACACACGCGCACACACACACACCCAGAGGGGGCGGGACTAATCAGCACCAAGACCTTGACTGAACCAGACTCAGTAATGGACCCCAGGCACGTGAGCCTGTGGTCCTCACTCGGACTGCCCCGCATCATACCAGCACACCTGCAGTGACAAGAACCTGAAAACTCTGAATAGTATCACCCTAAATCCTTACTTCGATGTCGCAATTCAAAACCTCCGGGATAAAATAACCGAAACCGAAGAAAATACAAAGCGAGAGATGGACATTTGCTCATTTTTTTTAATTTCCCTTCTTTGATGGTTGTCATGAATATCACTCCCGAGCTGTTTTAAACTCGTGTTTTTTATTGTTTCATTTAAATTCAATATAGAATTATATAGATTTCCTAAAGCACACAGAAAGTTTGAGTTGTATTACCACCTTGGAGGTGTACTGTAATACCAAGGTCAATGGTTCACACAGTGCACACAAACAGACACAAACTGGGGGGGGGTGGGGTGGGGTTGGTGGGAGGGATTGGGGAGCGGCTAGGGGCAGGAAGCCATGGGTGTGCTTCTTTGGAACTAAATGAGAAAAAAGCAGCTCTCACACACTCCCCACCCCCCCCACACACACACATCTTAAAATAAAATAAAAAAACAGATAAAATAACCCCCATCTCGCGAATTATAAAACACATTTTGCCATTACAAACAGAAGCAAAAAGGACCATTGGACACAATGACGATGTCTGGGAGGTGACACTGGTCCTTCACAGACAGGAGACGGACACAAGAGGTGGCAGTCAAGGTGGAGCAGATCTTAACATCTGTGTGTGATTGAAGGACAAGTAAAGGGTTGGGGGGGTTTGGGGGGGGGAGACGAACGACGAGCAGAGAGGAGCGAGAGCTGGATGGCCCTTTTTTGCAGAGCATAGACACTCCCTTTGTATCTTTAGCTCATTCAAACCTACATACACAATATGCAGCTGCCGTTTGGTAGATATATCGGTTTATGTACACAGCAGTGAGAGAACACATGCAAAGAGTATCATAGGGGACAAGAGAGAGAGAGGGGGGGGGGGAGGGGTCAGGGACGATGTAGAAAGTTGTAAAGGTGCTCTTGCTGTCTTTAATCTTTGGGGCAGTTGTGATGAAAATTGCTTCCTAGCGGTTTTTGTCTTTAGGGGGCGGGGCATCTGGTGTTGTGTCTTGCTGTGGATGGAGTGACGGCGGGGGTGGGGGGGGGGGGGGGGGGGGGGGGGGAGTGGAAGAGAATAAGTGGAAGATGTGAGGGGCTTTGAGCAAAGGAGCTCCACGGATCAATAGTATGTCTCCCTTTCCACCCAACCTGCAGTGAAGAAGAGAGAAAAGCCCAGAGGAAGAGATTATTCAGTTATTCAAACAATGTTAAAACATGTTTCATCTGCGTAAATAAAAATAAAATGTAGCCCAGCTTGTTCCACACACAGTCCCAACATATGTCAACATCAGGAATAAATAAATAAAGAGTATGTAAAATGTCTTCCTGTCAAACACTGCTGATTGTGTCTCTGAAATGAGAGGTTTGGATGTTTTCATCCAGAAACACTTGAAATTCCTACTTATAGGTGGGTATAAACTATCTATAGCAGAAGCATTAAACTCAAGGCACGGGGGCCAAATCCGGCCCTTTGGAGCATCCAATTTGGCCCGCAGGAGAAAGTAAAAATGACGGAGAAAACATGAATTATTGTGTGAACGAAACTCAATATTTGCAGGGGTTTTCCTGGCGCTTTTATCACATGATGGCAGTCATTTTAAACTGTTGAAAAAAACTCAAAATTCTTAAAAAATCTGTTAATTTTCCTCAAATTATTCCACAATATATATTAATTAAATAGAAATTGGTCACAAATCTAGGAAATTTAAAGTGAAGACCCTGTTGGATATTGTTGGTTTCTTACATATTGTCTATTTTATATATACGTACAAGTCCAAACGAGGGCAACATAATGTTGAAATCACTCGTTTTTCCCGCATTAAAATCTGTGGCCCACTTGAGATCAAACTGCTCCGTATTTTGCCGCTGAACTAAAAAGAGTTCGACACCCCTGATCAAAAGAAACATAAACCATATCACTTCCATCTAAAACCAGTAGGACAATATTTTTTTGGGGAAATATGGAATAAAATCACAGAGTTATAAAGTCTTTAGGTTAACGTGATAAATAAACACTCACCGCCTGGGTTCCGGCGGAGGATAAGTTTTCGGACTTCATCATAAACAAAGATGAGGAAACTGTAGGGGAATGCACAAAACCACCAGCTCGGCCTGTGGAGAGAAGGAGCAAAGCAACAATTAAATAAATAAACAAGTAAACAGGCGACCTCGTATCTTTAAATCTGTCTTTTTCTGTGTGTGTGACAGTGATTCTTACTTTAGAGGAAACATCCTGAGTGCTACATCCATGCCTGGGCAGTAGGACAGGAAGGCAGCCAAGGCCGTCTCTTCAAACAGGCCAAAGATCAAGATCTTGTTCCTGGAGAAAAAACCAATATAAATATATACGACTAGCCAAAGAGTTCATGCAAACGGTTTCCACCGTTGTGTGTTTAATGTCACAGCGTTTATGATTATGATTGTGTCGCTCACTTCATGCCCTGCTGGAACACAGAATTACGCCTGGTCTTGCAGATGATGACATCGGCCCATTGCACCACAACAATACTGACAAAGAAGGCTGTGTGACACGTGAACTCCACAATCTTCCTCTGTTCATATGTCTGTGGGCACGCACACACACACGCGCGCACACACACACACACACACACACACACCCACACACACACACACACACACACACACACACACACACAGGAAGATATTATAAGAAAATAAATCCTGATTATAATACATTTGGGTTTTGTAGTTGTCTTTTTTAATAAGTGACTAACACGTCTTTTTAAACACATCAAAACATAAAATAAATATTGTTTCTTCTTCTTTTTTCCCTTTCTTCCCATAATGCAAAGCAAGGATAATTGTTGAGGTAGATTCTTTGTAAATTAGAAGATCTGCAGCCCATCTGGGGTCGCCTGGAAATAAGATGGGGGTCGCCTGAAATGTCTAGTGATACTAAAATAAATTGCTGATTAATATTATTTTTATTTTTCAAAGTATCTATTTATTTATTTATTTAGCTAAATTAAGAAAACAATACATAATGTCACATTAATAGACATACAGTGCAGGATGAGGCAGATAAGAAATAATCATTATTCTTTTTCAAATTAAAACACTGCACACAATCTCAAACAACTGTATTCAACACTTTCACTTTCTCAAAAATAAATGTAGTTCAAATAAAAAACAGTATAAAAATATCTGAGCTGACGCGTCCAACCATTTTGTGCACTAATGCTTACTACTAGTATAAAAAACATGATAAAAAAAAAAACATTTTAGAGAAGAAACAAAGTCTCTGGGGTCGCCAGAAATTGGTGATATGTAAAAATGGGGTCGTGACCCCAAAAAAGGTTGGAAACCACTGCTCTAGATGCTCTGAGAGGGGTGAAATATTTACATCCTCTTGTTTAGTGACAGCTGGAGATGAGACGACTGGGCTGAAGTATACCTCTCTGAATAGATGTTGCAATAATAAAAAATGCACACATACCCACTGTTGCCCATAAGTGTCTTCCAGGTCATTAGTTGAGCGATCGTCCCATTCCAGCCTGATACCCACGAGTCTGGATGGCAAAAAGCCATTTTCAGCCAAGATGACAAAATAGGCGAAGAATCCTCCCAGAGCCTGGATCATACCTGACGAAAACAAGAACATACATTAAGATTAGCCGAGCAGCACGTTCACACTAAAACATTGTAGAATAATCCGCCTGTTGTTGGAGGATGTAGTTGATTTTCCACTAAATGGCTTTATGGTAACCCAGATCCAACTTCATCCATAAAAAAGACAAGCTGGATCAACACGTGAACCTACCAATTTGTCCGTAGGCAATGCTGATAAGCCTCTCGTTCACCAGCTTGTCCCTGAATGGGTTCCTGGGCTGACGCTTCATGATGTCGCTCTCAGCTGCTTCATAAGCCAGAGAAATGGCTGGAACCTGACATGAAGAATTGAGAATTTTCACCATTATTTCACTTTTTTAATATATGTATATATATATAAATGAAGACTTGAACAGTGCTTACCATGTCAGTTCCCAGGTCAATGCAGAGGATGGTGATGGTTCCCAGCGGGAGGGGAATGTTGACGATGATGAAGAAGAGGAAGGGAGTGATTTCTGGGATGTTACTGGTCAATGTATAGGCAATGGATTTCTTCAAGTTATCAAAAATCAAGCGGCCTACGGAGGGAAATAAAAAGGTGTGAAACATCTCATACGACACTCGCTGATAGAAACATCACACACACAAAGCACAGCATTCCTTTAAGTTAATCTTTCAGTCTCACAGCGCGGTCCTCGGGGCCTCCTCACCTTCTTCCACTCCAGTGACAATAGAGGCAAAGTTGTCATCCAACAAGATCATGTCCGCCGCCTGTTTGGACACGTCGGAGCCCGAGATTCCCATGGCGACGCCAATGTCAGCCTTTTTCAGTGCAGGAGAATCATTGACACCATCACCTGTCACAGCCACAATAGCACCCTGGGAGAGAGGAGGGATGAGAAACACAGGCAGTTCAATGTTGAGAAGTAGTTTGGTAGTTTTCTCTTTGCCATTGTTCTGACATCTTCTATTGAATTTTAAAGGAATAACTCAAGCTTTGGGTTGGATTTACAAAAATCATAATCCAAATGTATACATTATGCAAAATGGATCCAAAATTACAATAATATATATATATATATATATATATATATATATATATATATATATATATATATATATATATATATATATATATGATTTGATTATTTAGAAGAAAAAAAAAAAAATATATATATATATATATATATATATTTAGTTCTATTTTTTTTCCCCAATTAATCAAATATGTAAATATTTCTTTTGTATATTAAAAAAGAACAAATATTTATACTATCCACAACCACAATATATATCATTAGGTTATATTATTCAATAATTTTTATCATGATTAGTGCTAATGTTTTCTGTATTTTTATCCATCAATAATTCATTAAAAAGAGGTAGAATTTAATAATTTGTAACCTTTGTCAAACATGTCACAACAATAATATAGTGCATTGTATTTATCTCTTTTTATTTATTCTATTTGTATATGATAATTCTATTTTTTTAATGATTGGATATATGTCTGTTTATTATGCCGTATGCCTATTTAGCTTTTTCACCTTTGAAAAAAACAAGACACTAAAAAATCAAGACATTTTTTGAAAATGGAATGCTTCGTTTATACAACAAAAGATGTTCTTGGCACTCAGGTTGAGCCAGAATTCTTTCATTTTGTGGACAACGAGCACCATCTAGTGTTGGAAAGGAGTAATAACTATTCAACATATGGGAGCATTACTGTACTTTGACCCTTTGAAACGGCGAGACTAGAATTTTGATATTAGATGATAACAGACAGATAATAATAGATATCAGGGAGATGAGTGGAACAAATATAGAATTAAAAAATATGATTCAGTTCCTTGTTTTAGCCCACATTTATTGGTAAAGTTGCAGAGAATGAAAAAAAAATAAAAATAAATCAGGGATTTCAAATATAACAGATGGTTTGGTGTCATAAATACATTTACAAAAGCATTGGTATAATGACACAAATAATGTGAAACATCATCTGATTGAATAAATAATTAAGATCTTTATAAAAAAGTATGTTCAAAATAATAAAAGCTCAAAAACCAGATTCATATCCACCAGTACCGTTTGTTTTCCTGACTTGGTCATTTTTATATTAAATATTAACACAGTTTGTTCATTGTTGTCCAAGCTTTGTTTTGGCTGTAGTTTCAAAGATCTAAGTAATTGTTATTTTTGTCACATGACTTGTTTTCTGAATAGTCATTGGCTTTGTAATGCTTCCCTTAGGTGTGATAGGTGTTTGTTTAAAATGTGTGTTTGCTCCAAATAATGCTCCAACATTATGAATTTTATATTTTGAAAGCACTTTGAGATGACTTTGTTGGAATTTAGGCTATATGAACAAAGCCACGGTACGGGTCAGATATTATTGTACATTGTGTGATATGTCGTCTGAACCCTCCTATTATCTCAAATATTAACACATTTAACCCTTGGGGTCAATCTGACCCCAGGAATATTTACCTCCAGAAAATGATTTTGATAAAATTGTTGACCAGGCACTTTGTTGATTTGTTGAATACATAAATAACCCCTTGGTAATGAAACCACGACCTGTGCTTTAGCGCCACCATCAGGACAAACTTATAAATTAGAATTGAATTTATAGTTTTCATCCAAATCTATTAATGACCATTAGAGTATGAACCCTACTGGCTGTGGTGATGTTATGAACCAGTCCTGCAGCGCCACCATCAGGTCAAACTTTCTGTTTTAGAGTTAGTTTATGTTGAAAATCTTTTATCCAAATATTTTTTTTTAATTTGGGGTGCACATTCATGACTCTCGCAGAATGAACCATGTTGATTGATCTTTGGTGATCAATCAATCAATCAATCAATCAATCAATCAATCAATCAATCAATCAACACAGCTAAAACAGCTGGGCGTCAAATTGACCGTGCAGGAACTCCAATGCGTGCAATATTGAAAAAAATATCTTCATGATAACTTTATGTTTCATTAATTGTACTGTAATTAGGAAAAGTCATGAAATAAGCAGCAAAAAATAAATGAAATAAAGTAAACTATTATTTTTTGAATAATAATAACATTGAATGGGGTCAAATTGACCCCAAGTATAATATCAGGGTTAAAAGCATCACATTCCTTTGAAGTTTTCGTGGTGATTCAGAAAACAGTCCTTTGACATGTTACTCACGCACACACACACACACACACACACATGTTTCTCACCAGTCTCTGGCAGCCTTCTACAATGATGAGTTTCTGCTGAGGGGAGGTCCTGGCAAACACAATCTCCGTGTGATTCCTCAGGATATCGTCCATCTGATCTTGAGACAAGTCCTTCAGGTCAGTACCGTGTATCACACAGGCCTTGGCGTCCCTGTGCACACGTGTTCAAACAATAAACCGCTGTAATCTTCTGGTTTTTGTGTGTGTGTGTGTGTGTGTGTGCTACTGTTGTCTGTGTGTTCTCTGTGCCTTGCCTGGGGTTGACTTGGCTAACAGGGATGTTGAGACGAGCAGCGATATCCTCTACTGTCTCGTTGCCCTCTGAGATGATGCCCACTCCTTTGGCGATGGCTTTGGCTGTGATGGGATGATCTCCAGTGACCATAATGACCTACGGGTGGAGTGACAAACAGTTGCAGTCTGTTAAACTGTATTCTGGGTTGGTTAAAGATAAAGGGGGAGCAGCGCACCTTAATACCAGCAGATCGGCATTTGCCAACAGCATCTGGCACAGCAGCCCGAGGAGGGTCGATCATGGACATGAGACCAACGAAGCACAGGTTATCTGTCTGAAAGTTAACATCGTCTGTGTCAAAGGCAAAGCCCTTGGGGTACTGATCCTCTGGTAGGAGCACGTGGCAGAAACCTGGACACGGGAAAAAATAGGCTGAGTAATTACTCTAAGGACTTGTATTGTATGTGTAAAGTTCAGCTCGAACACATTTGAAAGAACAGGAAAATATAACTTATATTAGGAATTATCAGTGCCAGAATTAAAACATCATAATAATAACAAAATAAAGAAATAGGCATGTTTGTGTATTTATGAATGTTTTTTTGTTTGTTTTTGTTCCAAATTACTCAAAAAAAAATAGATTATGTGTGATTACTTTGATGAGGCTGACATTATTACTCATGAATAAGATGTCATGAAGGCAGTCATTAAGTGTTGTTCACTATATTATGACACCTTTGGAGCTATGTTGGCATTTTTTGGGTTAGGTGGAGGGTTAGGGTTAGGAGTTAGCAGGTTCGGCCTTGCCACTAAGCAACCCAGGTGGCCGCCTAGGGCGACCCCCAAAAACGTGAAACATTCCCTTTACAATCACTGTACATGTTTTCTCTTAATTAAATATGAATATTAAAAATCTCTAACTATACATGCTGATCTTCTGCCTATAATTATGCTATTTTATTGAATTTTCTTTGATTTATTTTACCTCCCTCATTACATTGCCTTTTCTGCATATGTAGTCATTCTTGTTCTATTCTATATAATTCTATTGTGTTGTTTGGGGCGTTTAGGTCCACTCTTGCCAAGGCCCTGGTTAGGGTTTAGGGTAATGAAGGATTAAGGTTAGGGTAACGAACGACACTGAAAGACAGCCTTCATGACACTTTATTCATGCTAATGACAGGTGTCATGTCATAATAATGACAGTGTAATGTCAGCCTTATGTATAAAACATCAAGTAAAGTCTTGCCAAAAATCTAGTAAAGCAGCTTTGTCACAGTAACACTATCTGATAGATGCTTTATGTACAAAAATCAAGATATTTGAGATATTCATACATTCAAATTGAATTTTTCTGAGCGATTCTCTCAATGAATAAATGTAGGTAAATGGACGGCATTGGAGAGCAAGGGCTTGAATGTTATTTAAAGTATGATCATACTTTCAGACCTGATTTCTTTGTAAATGATCCACAATCCAGTTCATTCCTACCCAACACTCGCTCTCCCAGTCCTCCCAGCTCCATGTAGGCATTCTGGAAAGCCTCCTTCATCTCTTCGTCCATGGGCTGCTCCTTGCCCTGCAGCAGGATGGTGGAACAGCGGTCCAGGATTCTCTCCGGAGCCCCCTTCATCACCAGCAGGTAACGGTTGTCGTTGGGGTCTTCTGTTTCATGCACTGACAGCTGGATGAGAATAAAGATCAGGTTTAGGATCAAGCTTTATCCACATTACATACATGCGTGGCTATGTGTGCAAGTACTTGTCTTCAATACTCAAGTTAAATTGTAGATACTTGAATAAAAAATGACTCTGGTAATTGACGTTTCTCCCTTAATTGAGTAAAAGTAAAAAAGTACATGCTACTAAATGTACTTAAGTAAAAAAAGTAATCCCTTCAATAATAAGACAGGAATCTCAAATCAGCAAATTCTATATATTTGATCTTTTTAAGAACCTGTAGAATACATGGAAACAAGTTAAATCTGTGACCTTTGAACACCTGGAGAATTTAGCACTCATAATACAATTTGTAGATGAAATGTGTCAAGAAAAAAAAAAAATCAATTCAATTTCAATTAAACCCATAGAAGCTGTGAGTTGCATTTTTTTTTTACTATAAACTATAAAACTAAGGGACCTGCCTAACAAAAAAAAAGTTCAAACTACCAACATTTTTCATTTAGACTCAAGAGAATCATGTTCTCCAGGTTTCTGGAATGGAGACGTGTCTGAAAATGAGTCTTGCAGCTGAAAAGCAGCATCATAAGCAGCGTAAGTGGGTAGTGGTGTGTTTAGTTTGAGTGACAAGGTGTTAAAAGTGATGATCTCATTTTTAAAATGTAAAGATTGGAAAGTACAGATATGTGTTTAAAAAAGTAAGAAGCAAAAGTAAAAAGTTCCCATTAAGTAACATACAGATACCAGAAAAAACTAATTAACCCTTTAACGCCTACTGTGTAGCCGGCGACACATCATGCGTGCATTAAAATTGCCGTAACTCTGGTAAAAAAAAAAACTCGCTCTATTGGAAAAATTCAAACTGTTTCTGAAAGCTAAGATGTTGTGCTTTACTGACACTCTACAAACATTACTTTAATCACATTCCCTCCTTTGTGCAGTCATAATCCCAAAGAGCCATCATGGGTAGACAACGCTGCAAAGTTTTCTGCAAGAGCACTCCTTAGACGTAAACTGGTAGTGACAGGAACTGTTTCCTTCAGTTTCACCAGAGCCATTAGGGACAAAAATGCCTGTAATAGTTCCCATAAAATGGCCTGTTTTTGCACAATTAGAAACTAGGGCCATTTTTTTAAAATTTTAAATAGATTTAAACATTCTACATTTTATATTATCCTTAAAAAGATCTGTTATTAATGCTTTCATTGTTTTCTTCCTACGAAATGTCAAAAAATTATTTTGTTTTTGGGTTTTTCTTCATTTTAAAGTTACATTACACTGGTAAAACATTTAATACATTGTATAACAAAAAATACATAAATCCTGCCAATTATTGGATGTCTAAAGTTTTATGGAAAACAGGGTAAAAGCACTTGCTCATAGGATATTTAATGACCATTTTATAGACAAAATAAGCAAAAAAAAACCCAGGAAGAGATGTTAATATTACAGATGTTAAAGGATTATGTACACTACAGTTTTTGTACTTTGTTACTTGTCACCTCTGTGCTCACCTGATATTTGTTGGTGGAGTTAAAGGGAATCTCAGCCACCTTCTTGTTCTTGTCCCTCATCGCTCTGACTGAACCACAACACAGTTCGATGCACTTGAGCAGAGCTGATTCAGATGCGTCGCCGGCCACGTCGCGTTTCAGGATGGTTACGGAGTCCTGGCCTGCTTTGAACTGTGCACGGTTACACAGAGCAGCAATACGGGACAGGCCCTGCCATGTCACTGAGCTCTTGTCAAAGGACGCACCTGTGGATAAGAGCAGAGTCACACATTCTGCAGGAGGAACACATTCAGACATCACTCTCTTTTCCTCACTGACCAGACTGGTCCTCTGTGGTGTCGGCCTCGTGGATCTGGTTGTCAAACCACATGTGGGCCACTGTCATCCTGTTCTGGGTCAGGGTGCCCGTCTTGTCGGAGCAGATGGTAGAAGTGGAGCCCAGGGTCTCCACAGCCTCCAAGTTCTTCACCAGGCAGTTCTTCTTAGCCATGCGCTTTGCCGTTAGAGTCAGACAAACCTGTCCAACACACACACATCTGTCATCTGACACACTCTCCTATTCACTTCCCCAACGTTCAAAACCTTCCGATTTTTTATTTTATTATTTCGCATATGTATAGCTTTATGTTATATAAAGATTTATTACATTACTGTTGTGGCGTTCTAATTTATCACATTATTGGCTTGTGGCAAGTTTGTTACATTTCCTTTATTACATTTAAAATATTACATATAATTAGCAGGTTTATTAATGAAAATATTCATTGCATTATTTGCTTTAAACAAAATGTTTTTAAGTTCATTTTAATATTTTTTTTCAAATATAATAATAATAATAATAATAATAATAATAATAATAATAATGAAAGGTTACATTTATATAGATTTATTTATTACTAATAATAATAATAATTTATCTGTTTACTTATTTTTATAGTTTAATTTAATGACATATAAATAAAATTGAAAAGGTAAAATTTATATAGATTTATTTATCACTAATAATAATAATAATGTACTTATTTACTTATTTTTATAGTTTAATTTAATGGCATATAAATAAAATTGAAAAGGTAAAATTTATATAGATGTATTTAATGGTTTATAAATTAAACTGAAAGGGTTAAGTTTTTATAGATTTATTTAATGGTATAAATTAAATTGAAAGTGTAACATCTGCACTCACAGTGACAGTGGCCAGCAGCCCTTCAGGCACGTTAGCCACGATGATGCCGATGAGGAAGATGACAGCCTCCAGCCAGGTGTAGCCCAGGATGATAGCGAGGATGAAGAACGTGACACCCAGGAAGACGGCCACGCCTGTGATGATGTGAATGAAGTGCTCAATCTCCTTGGCAATGGGGGTTTTGCCGGTTTCCAACCCAGAGGTCAGGGTGGCAATGCGGCCCATGACTGTGCGGTCTCCAGTGCAGATAACAAGACCCCGTGCTGTGCCTGCACACAGAGGCAGACAAACAAAGCAGCTTTTTAAACCATGGATGGATCACATCGTAAAGCGTTATTGATAATAAATTACCATTATGGCATAAGTATTATTTGAAATTATAATTGTGACGGAGCAGCGCCGTCACTAACTGAGCAGCAGCGCACGCACACACACACACAAACACGTCACACACATTCTCTTTCTCCCCTCCGTATTTCTCCTCATATCATGCATTTAACTAATCTCCTTCTTCCCCAACTGTTGCTAGAGTCAGCCAGGGGTGCACACTTGACTGTTCTAGGCTTCACCTGCTGCACATCACACATTCTCACACACACACACACACACGGAAACTCTTTCCGGTGACATGACGTCACTGAGCAGCTGACGGACAAAATGGGGCGGAGTTAACTAAGGGATTATGTAAGGCAGTAGCACAGGGTGGGAGATCATGTGATCAGGGGTTATTTTGTCTTAATTGTTTTTGCATTTATATGGGGATTAATTTAGGATGTGATTTGAAAAATGCATTTGTTTATTAGAAAATCAGTTATCATTTGAAAAGGATGTGAATATTGTTTTTGTTTGTATTCCTTAATAATTGTTTTTGGTTTAATTTAAACCACACCCATGGGAGGGGCTAACCTGTTAAAAGCAGTGTAGGAAGCTGCGTAGAGGGCAGTCTTTCTCTGGAGGTGCATGTGGGATCAATGTACCTGGACATTTCTGAAAGCCTCTCAGCTGGAAGTAGAGCTGGGACCAGGTTGTGTTTTTTTTTTCTCTTGATGTAAATATTTGTGTTCCACTGTAAATGTTGAGCACCGGCACCATTTTTGGAAAAATAAATGAAAGTCGACTTGCCATATGGATGGTCGTGGTTCTTCTTTTTGAACGAAAATCGAACCCCGCCACAGTTATAAAGAATATCATAATTTAAATGTAATTGAGTTTAGATAATCGACTTTGTAATTGTAATTCTATGGAATTTCATGGAAATTCTACAAAAACTGTTCATTACAATTTAATTAAACGCAAACCTGTGAAACCATATCACAGTTCTATTGCTTACACATATGCAGTTAACAATAACTACAATATGTTTCAGATCAATATATTCATATTTCTTTTCCAACTACCTATTAGTTCTCTTCAGGATAATTTTAACATTTAATATTTTTTTTTAAATCTAGGGCTATACTGAAAGAAAAAAGGATTAGACGCCCACACCAAACATATTAATACCAATATTTTCATTGATTAGGAAGCCTTACAAGGAAACCAAGAGATGAGAAACAAATTAGATGATAGATAATATTTTTTACTGTATTTTACAGTTGATTTATGACATGGGTCAAAACTGACCCGTTATCATAAGAGATGCTAGCAGAAAGCTAACACAAGAGGAAGGTTAACATTTTGGGGATTATTTATGTCAGGCACAGTAAGTGTGATTATTTGTAATTGATCTTTAGTAATGCCGGTAATTCAACACGGATAACTGAAGATGTAATTGTAATTTAAACATGTAACTGACCCCAACCCTGTTAGTGACATCGTGTCAGTACCTTCAACACAGTTGGTGGAAAAGAAAGCAACGTTTCGCGTCTCCAGGGGGTTATCATGTGTACAGTCAGGTGACCTGCTCTGAGGCTCTGACTCTCCTGTCAGGGAAGAGTTATCCACCTACACGAACAGGAAAGAAAAACAACATCAAACCATCTTCATAAACAGATGTTGGTTCTTCATTTATATGACAGTTTGTACGTGTGAGCACCTTGCATCCATGAGCTGAGACCACCCTGATGTCAGCGGGGATCCGATCTCCACCCTTCACTTCAATCAGATCTCCAGCCACCACCTCCTCTGCATTGATCTGGACCTTCTCACCTTCACGGATTACCAACGCTTGCTGTAAAGGCACAAAGCGGTTAAAGAAAAAATGTAAGAAACTTCTCTTATGTTCCTGTAAAAACTGTATAACTGCGTGAACGATGAAAAAAATCACAAACTCTAACACACGCGTTAAACCCTTTAAAGCAATGGTTCTCAAACTTTTTTGTCTCAAAGTACCCCCTTTCTCTTACTTTTGAATCCAACCCTCTTTGTTCGACTAAAACATTTTGTTCAGAAATCTGTGAAAAACATCTATAGAACATAATGATAGCATGAATGGGTGATAACACACAGTATAAAGAATCTCAATTTGTAAATAAGTGGAATGAAATGTATTTAGGTGAATAGATTCATTTCTAAAGTCTCTTTCATTTAAGGTGATCTACCTCCTGATGTGGGACCGAGACTGGCCTTCATATGTCTATGTTCTAATTAAGATCCTTTCTATCATCGTTTTGGTTTTTTTTGTGTCATTTTGTGTGTTTTTGGTGTCATTTTGTGTATTTTGTTGTTGCTTGTCTGTTCTTTTTTTATTATTCAGTATATTTTTGTGTGTTTTTGTTGCTGTTTTTGTGTGTTGTTGGTATTATTTAAATTATTCTATCTCAGTGTGTGTGTTTTTGGTGTAGTTTGGTTGTTTCTCTGTTATTTTTGTGTACTTTGTAGTGTTCTTGTGTATTATTCTCTCATTTAGTGCATCTAAAGGTAAGTATTTATCTCTCTTAGTGTGTGTGTTTTTGGTGTCATTTTGTGTCGTTTTGTTTTTTTTTGTCTGTTCTTTTTATTATTCAGAATATTCTTCTCATATGTTGTGTGTTTTTGTTGGCGTTTTGTGAGTTGCTGGTAATATTTAGTATGATTATAATTTTTTAACTAAAAATAAACATTATAAAACCCCATATTTTTTATGCTTTCATATCTTAATTTTCCTCTCTCTTTCTTTCAAGTACCCCCTGTAGTGCCAGTACCCCATTTCCAGAATCGCTGCTTTAGAGCATCCTATTCAGCCCACAAAAGAAAGTAAAAATGGAGAAAACATGAATCTTTGTATAAATGACCAAATAATACAGTTGTAGATATCTCAAATTCACCAATTTAATGAAGCTCCACAATAGTTTTAGGGTCTTGCATTTTTTCCTTGTTTATATCACATTAATGCAGTCATTTTTAATTGCAAATTGTGGAAAGAACTCTGTGAAAACTCCTCTAAATTACATAAAAATTGGTAACAAAATCAACTAGGGCACAATGATATTTAAATTGTTCTTTTTTCCCACCTAAAAACTGCGGCCCACTTGTGATCAAACTGGTCCGCGTTTGGCCCCCGAACCAAAAGGAGTTTGACACCTCTGCCCTCACACAAGAACCTCAGGAGGGGAAGTTTCTCCTTCTAAAATGTATTCCTAGTAATTCATAAATAAATGTTCTCACCTGAGGCACCATGTTCTTAAAAGACTCCATGATTTTGGAGCTCTTGGCTTCTTGAAAGTATGAGAAACAACCAGTGATGACGACCACAGCTGTGAGCACGATACCCAGGTACAACTAGAGGGAAAGAGGCCAAAAGAGGACAACACGTCAGCGCGCGTGTGTGTGTGTGTGTGGGCATGCGTGTGTTTGTGTGTGCGTTGCTAACATTGTCGCCTGCAGGATCATCCTCAGTGGCTGCCTGGATGGCGTAGGCCAGGAAGCAGAGGATGGCTCCGGTCCACAGCAGGATGGAAAACCCTCCAAACAGCTGGCGACAGAATTTGACCCACTCGGGGGTGGTGGGGGGTGGGGTGAGAGCGTTGGGGCCATCCCTGATGAGATACTCTGCGGCCTTTGCGTTAGTGAGACCCTGAAGAAATGAGAAAACATAAAAGACACAAAGTCAGTGAGAAAAGCAAAGCAAAGCCAGCGGACTAATAAAGTTTGATCGTATTTGTATCGATAGGATTCTGCAGATACGTTACATACAGCTGCCACCAGGGGGCACCAGAGTAGCACATTACAGTTAATACCACATCCGTGGTAATAATCTTGTTTTTGATTTATTTTGATTGTTTTTAATTCAAATTTGTAGGTGGTTTCTTGAATCTTTATCAACGCTTAAAGCTTTTTTCAGTTTTTTACTTTAATGTCAGATTAATGGTTATAATAATACTGTACATAGCATTATCACGGAAACTGGTGTTACAATGTTACATGTAAATATTTATAACTAACTAACAAGGCCTAAAATCCAATCTTTTTTACAAACACTTTATGCTAAACTAGGTTTTATGAATTTTAATCGCTGTTGGTTTTATTATTGCTTTTATCTGATTAATTTCTTTTTCTCTGCCCTTGTCTCTGTAGCACTTTGGGATTAGTATAATGTAGTGCTTTAGAAATGAAAGTTATTGTTATAATTATTACTATAACTGAAATAATACTATTGTTTTTACACAGATAGTCGGTTTATTTTTTTATTAATTTCAAATCCAAAATAAATGCTAGTAAACACTGGAAAATAAATTCATACTGCAACCATGTCAGTAACTCACCTGGACAATGTCAGTCTGGAATTTCCTGCAGACTTCCTCTACAGACATTTTGTGTTCTGTCTGTTGAACAAAATAAAATGTGTATTTATATTCATATAGAAACAGTGTGAATGCATCATGACCCATGCAAATAATTATGTCAAAATATTAAGAAGTTAACTTTTTTATTTTTTGTTTTTACACAAAGCTCCAAGAACATGTCTAAATATTTAGACATGTACTCCATGCATGCAGTTCACCTGAGGCATAAGAGTGTTAAAGCAGCCTGGTATGGAGACCCGGGTGTCAGTTTCTTGTGTAGAAATGTGGGATCAAAGTGTTGATGACCACCTGATAAACGTTGCCCTCTCTTACCACAAAAAATACATGATTTATATTTAGGCCTAGACAGACATTTGTTCTCCTCCGTTACTATGGAATCTATGATTATACTGCATGCATAGTGACAACACTGACAGTGGACATTGTCTTTGTCTTCTGATGACCTGCTTTGGACCAATGTGTAGTGAAAAAACGGTCATACTTACAATGGGCACTTCTTTCTTCAGGTCATCCATGTCCCGGTTTCCCCCCTTCTTCTTGGGGGATCGGTCATCTTTGTCCTGTGTGGTGGCAACGCGGTAACTGTCTGAACGCCCATACTACAGACACACACACATGTTTTATACATGCCTTTTGACTAGTTTAAGTAAAAAAGTAGCCTTAGCTCATCTTTGGGATTGGGAAAAAAAAAACCCATAGGTATTCTTTTAAAAAGGTCAAACTTTATATCTGTTTGATGTGGAAGATTTCCCCAGCTTCTTGGATCATTTACTCACTCAAAAAGTACATTTTCATAACACAATAAATCATTTAGAGTCCTTGAGAAGTAGCCTTGAGAGACAAGTAGTATTTCCTCTAATGATGTAGATCACAAGTGTCAAACTGAAGGCCCAGGGGCCAAATCTGGCCCTTTAGACTATCCAATTTGGCCCGCAGGAGAAAGTTAAAAAGGCAGAAATTTTTTTTTTTGTGTGTAAATTATTAAATAATTCAGTTGTAATAATGTTGCAAAAATATAACAAATTACTGGTGCCACCGCCATCAACGTAACAAGAAGATTGCAGGTCCAAACAAATCCAACGCTGCACACCCTTGAACCAAGCAGCAGCCATGTTGAAAGTCTCAGGTATTTGAAGAACAAACAGACACACAGTCAGACAGAGGCTCCTTGCTTTATAGATAGATTATAGATATTATGGAACGTATAATATTATTAAAAAAATATTATAATTATAATAATACAATAATTATTTTTTCTTTCTTTTTGCCAATAATCTTGTATTGCTGAGGGTGAGTGGGAGGGAGGGTTTTTGTGAATTCTTGTTGAAAAATTCAATTAACAAATTGTGAAAAAATAATAATAATAATGTAACAAATTTAATGGAACTCAACAATATTGTCCCATGCTTTTGTCACATGACTGCAGTCATTTTAGATCTCAAATTGTTCAAAGAATTCAATTGTCCTGAAATTATTTCACATAATTACCCCAAATTAAATTAAAATTGGTCACAAAATCAATGACATTTAAAAAAAGAATCAAACTACTTTGGCCCCTGAACTAAATGTGTTTGACACCCCTGTGTTTCAATCCTTTATCAGAAAACAAATTCATTTGAGAGTTACACGGTTTGACAGGAGGAACTCTGCTTTGCTCGAACATCCCCTTTAAAGTCCACCAGCACCAAATTCAAAGCAACGTCTGCTCTCACACACCCATTTGATCTTTGCTGATCTAATAAATCCTCCTCCTGCTGTCCTGACCACCCCGAATGACACATCAAAACATCATCAAGAAGCAAATGGCTTTGACCTGTGTGTTTTAACTGATCACTTCTGACTCCTTTTTGACGTATTCAACAGACACGATCCATTAAGGATCAGAGAATGACTTGATGCAGAGAAACACGATCCCAAGACTCATCAATGGGCTTTTATTTTCTGCAACACTAGACCAGACACACAGGCCACGCTTTGATGTCAACAATAAGGCTGCATCACGTGTGTTCTTAAATTATTATGTTACGTAAATTACGTAAACTCTAAAGCAGCGATTCTCAACTGGTGGGTCGGGACCCAAAAGTGGGTCGCAGACCTGTGCTGGGTGGGTCGTGGACAGCCGGTCAAAAATGAACAAATTGTTGGACTTGTCTTTTATTTTAAAATAACCTTTTCTTTTGACAAGCATGCTGTAAAATGCATGTTGCAAGGTAAAATATACAGATTTATGTTTAAAAATATTATATATATGTGTACGTTTTCAACAGCTATTTTTGAAAAACTAAATTGAATTGGTTGAATTAAAATTTTTTTTTTAAAAAAATCAATAAATGGGTCGTGATTTAATGAACGTGGAAAAAATGTGGGTCCCAGGGTGAGACCAGATGAGAACCCCTGCTCTAAAGCATATATTTTCTACAGCCACCATGAATCCCAAAGCCTCTAAGGCCCACTCCCTGCTCTGCACATGCAAATCACACTCAAACACACCTACAATAGGCCATACTTCCACTTATAAAAGGCTAAGTTGCTAAGATTCCACCACTGTGTTTTCCATAATTGCACAGCAGTTGGGAGAAACTCTTGTAAAAATGTCGTTTTTTTTTCACTCATAAACTAATACACATTTGAAAAAGACCCGTCTTTCTGGTTTTGTCCTTTGGAGCTGCCCCATAAAACCAAATATTCAGCACAACTCCTTTCCCTCACCAAGTTACAGTACTCACGCTGCTCTAAGCTTGTATTTACACACACGTCAGACTTTTAAAACAAATGAAATTTCAATACTTTTTTCTTCGCTCGCTCGACCTGACTGCAAATATACTAGACGTGCAAACACAAGCCACACACACGTACGAACACACGCACGTGAGGATCTGAAACAAAAGAACAGGTGAGCAAATCTCCTGCTGCAGCAGCAAGACCAGGCAGGCCTGCAGCGGGGCGCACGTTCAATACAGTAAAGCCTGATGCAGTGGAAAAGTACTGCTGCTAAAACACACCATTTGTATGGATATATGTACAGTCTATCTATCTATCTATCTATACGAGTATGTGCATTTCTGGAGGATTTTCTGTACTTCACAATGGTCGAAGATGGCCAATACTGATTTTCAGATTATTTCTAGCCCAACTGTGCACCTGCGCCTCCAACGGCACAAATCGATAACATAAACATGAACAAACAGTTCTTTCTCCCTGCACACGCACACGCACATCAGCCCACACAATGGGAGGCTGTTGGCTGGGAGCGCCGAGCAAAAAGAGAAATATGGTGAAAAGTAAAGACAGTGCGATGGATGTGAAAGGGCTGGATGACACACAGGTTTGAACACATGGAGAGGAAAACATCAGTGGGAGGTGAGACAAGGGTATAGATAAAAAAAAGAAGGAAAAAAAGATGGTGGCAGGTGGAGAATGGATGGGTGAGTGAGTGAGTGAGTGAGTGAGTGAGTGAGTGAGTGAGTGAGTGAGTGAGTGAGTGGAGTTGCTGTTACACTTCTCTCATGCTTCTAATTAGATATTGACCAGTAGTCCTCGTCTCTGTCAGTGGTTGACCTGCACTGACCCCACTTTAATAGATTACACAACCCCTGCGTGTGTGCGTGTGCGTGTGTGCGTTTGTGTGTGTATGTGCGTGTTCCCAGTGAGCAGAGTACTGGTATATCCTACCCAAGTAGAAGTACTGTCACATGATTGAAATTGTACTCAAAGTACAAGTACAAGTAAGTCATACATAAAATGCTCAAGTACACAAGTAAAAAGTAGCACAATTAAATAGTACTCAAAGTAAAAGTTAATAGTTACTTTCACCCCTATGTATATTTTAGGTAATAAATCTGGCCTACGGTTTCCTTGCATACAGTAAACATCTCATGTATGAACCTAAAAATGAAGAGTTGAAATCTTGCATAATTATAACTTAATTTATTTTCCACAAATGCATTTGTATAAAATAAAAGGTTTGTCAAAATGTACAATTCTTTTTTGAAATAAAATGATACCAATAACAGATGCTTTGCCATCATAGGTTACTTTAGTGCTTGTAGAATCTTCTGGTGATGCCCTGAGAAAATAACCGGCATTGTATTTGTCTGTTTTGGCGCGGTGTATATTTAATCTGATTGGTCGGCTATGATGTGATGCATTTCATTGTTGTCTGCTCATATTTTTGGTAGTTTCACAATATCCGTTGATCATTTTGAAACAAAAAATAACACTGTATATTTATCAGTAACGGTTGGGTGTGGAAATGTGACAAATTACTTATCTTCTTTTAAAACGTACTTAAGTACAAGTCAAATTGCTGATTTAGAAATACACTCAAAAAAGTACTGATAAAAGCAACTCAATCATATTAACGTGAGTCCTTGTAATCCATTACGTTCACCTCTGCCAGTGAGTATGGTGATATTCTAATGGAGTACCGTAAACACTCACTCTTAATGTCTATGTGTGCCCTCAAGTGCATTTTGTGTTTGCAGATATGAATGAGTTGTTTTTAGCTTGACTCACAGTGCCAGCTCACTCTCTGTTTGCACTCGTAGTGGGTTGAGCATTTTTAAGTGCATACTTTTTTCTGCGGTTGTGTGTGCCTGATTAGTCGGTAATTGTTGAGTGACTGAGGAGACAGCAGCCAAAGAGTCCCCTGTTAATCCAGCTAATAGCATGTCATGTACAAAAGCATTGTGTGGTATCAATTAGCATATTACAAAAAAAAGTGTTTTCATTATCGAATCAAGCTTTCAGATGAGATGTACTTTCAGAGAGAACGAGTCATCTCACGCGGCTCGGGGCAATAACGTAATGTAATGAGCGCCCTTTGTCCTGAAGAAGGAAACTGAGACTTAGTGGCTGGAATTACAGACACTCACTCTCCCACAAGCACTCACACGCAGACACACAGACAGAGAGATGGACAGACATATCTCTGACATCTTTAGGAAACAAGAAACGTCTCCCGCTGGTTTCCAGTTTGTGATAATTCAGTTAAAGTAAAGAGTTTATCTCTTTATTTGAAATGGATGCTTCATCACTTTGGCAGTTCTGCTCCCGCTAACCAAGCCAAAACTCGCACTTTGCTCTCATGTTAACAACACTGATGACTGAGTGTGTTTGGACGGCAGGTAACCATAGCAACCGGCACTGGCCATTGGCATGGTGACGACTGGCTCAGCGGTGGCCTAATGCGTATTCCTAGGATCCCCTGATGTGATACAAGCTCAGTAATAAGTGATGCATCTGTAAGCGGACACCGCATTCACTGCTGGGTATTGTAGAAAGTAGATTTAGGGAATTATAGTTTGGTCTGAGCGAGTCTGTTTGTGTTTGAACAGAGGTGAGGCAACTCCTTCTCCAGTCCTTTACACACTTTATAAGCCCGTGTTTCTCAAATGGGGGTATGTGTATCCCTAGGGGTACGCGATGGCACTACAGGGGGTGCTTGAGAGAGACAGAGAGATATGCGTGTGTATAGAGATATATATAAAACCCTGTACATAACATTTTCCCCTTTTACAACACTTACGACATAATTGTAAATTGTGTACTACAGATGTATAGTGAAACCCTATTTTCATTCTGATTTATTGTTTTGCACAACACAAATGTTGCAATTTTTTAATATTTATTCTTTGTGTTTGTACATCGTTCTATGCCACACTTGAAATGAGAGAGAGGAAAATTAACAAATGAAAGCATTAAAAATATGCGGTTTTATAATGTTTATTTTTTAGTTAAAAAGATAATCATAATAATAATGATGCAAATGATCTTGATTATAGTATGAGCAAAAAATACAAGGGTGAGATAACTGTAAATGATGAAAAATATAGAAAAAAATCTATTCAGGAGGCACTAAATACTGTTTCATTCCACTTATTTACAAAATGAGATTCTTTAAAATGTGTGTTATTATCACTCATTTATTCTATCATTATTCTCTATAAAAATGTTGTAGTGTGACAAAGGGGGTACTTGAATTCAGAAATAAGAGAAAGGGGGTGCATGAGCCAAAAAGGTTGAAGTACTACTGTTATAAGCCACAACGCAGCTTTAACTAAATTTAACAACTTATCAATTACTCTGCCTGCAAAGACTTGAGGCCATAATGCTATTTTACCTGGCAATTTAAAATAATAAATATAATTGCAGTGAAAGTTCTTTCTAACTTGTCCTCACGGTACACCTGATTGTCTCTGACGACACACTGTTGTGTCACTGCACAGAGGTTGAGAAACACTCATCTACTCACACTGGAACGAGGCATTGACAGTTTAAACCTCATTAAACCCTTTCTACACTCTTTAACCGACACTGCCCCACTATGTTCTCATGCCGATTATGATCTTAGGAGTGGCATCTGAAAAAAGTACATACTACATTATCAAAAAAAACAAAAAAAAAAAAAAACAAGTAGCGGCAAGCAAAATCCACCTTGGTTTGACTGAAAGAATGTAAATATGTTTTTCTTCAATCTGGCACACAGGTTTGGCTCTTTATTGGACTTCTATGTTTGAATGATTCTCATAAGAGGAAGTAGTTATTTGGAGGAAGGAAATAGTACTGTCTGTGTACATGCTCTGAATAACGTTTTCTTTTAAATACCACTTCACAACTTCCACAAGGGTTTGTCATAGCAACAAACGTGTCTTCACTTCCTCGTTGATCTGAACAGTCTCATACACAGAGTGCAGCAGATCTTTTAAAAGCTAAACCATGGTTGGGTTTATGACGTGTTTTATTTAATGTCCCTACACTATTAATCATAATTTGAGACCTTTTCTTGTGTCTCACAGGTTTTGTTTGTGCTCTGGGTTTCTGATTGTATGGCGAAGGCTAGTGTGCACAGGGATGCTTGCTATATCACCTTGAGATAGCATTTAAGCTAACATAGAACATCCACTTGATGTAACCAAGGTCAACTTGAACATGTTTCCCACTTTATGTTTGTTTCATGAGGTAAATGCAGAATTGTGATTGTTACCATTGATCAATGCTTGTTTGCTACTTTTTCCAATAGTAATATTACATTTAATGCAATAACAGTGGTTTTTTATTGTTGTTTTTTTTTTAATGAATATACCAAGAGGGAAATCCCTGAAGCTATTAGTCCTAATCATATTCATGCCATTTAACACACACAAAAAAAGCAAAAACAAAAAGAATCCCTGGAAACAATAGAAGCGTGCAGCTTCTAATTGGATCCCAGCATCTGTAGTCGAGATATTAAAACGATGCATGCGTGTGTATGTGTGCACGACCTTGCAAGGTCGTTCAGCCATCTGCTGTTTCTTGCAGCAGGAAGGGAGAGCTCTGGACCCCAGGGGGCTCAGGCTCAGAAACAAGGGACATGGCAGTTGGGATTAGCTAGTCTGATTACTACAGTGGATTAGCCCACTATGTTGCTGCTACGTCTCTTTGGCTCACTCCCACGTGTGTCCTCTCTTCCTCATGAAAACCAGATACACTACTGCAGCAACTGCGTTTATTTCCAAGACTAATACCAAATGATTTATTCATGCCCTTTGAGGAAATCTAGATGAATAAACAACGATATGCAAAGATTACTTTAGAAAAATGATTAGTGAGTGGAGACAATAATCATGATAATTAAAAAGTGACAATAGATTACATCAGTGCCTATAACTCGTCTCTTTAGCACTACATGTACAAAGGTTTGTCCTGCAGTGGAAAGAACATAAATAAACGATTCCACAGAAAGACTGCGGCTAATTAATGTCACTAAAGAAAAGTCTTAATCTCTGAGTCACACAAACCCAAAAAAAGACTAAGTCCCTTTAGCTTAGTCAATCATCTGCTTTAAATACCACATCTAAAAATAAACCAAGGCTTGAATAGAGAACAGGATAGGATACAATCTAAATTGAAAATCCCACTTATGAGTCCATTTACTCTCTACCACCCTATCCATCCGTCTGTCCGCTCATCATCTTCATCTGCTTATCGGACAGTTGTGAGACAGCTGTGTAACCATGTACCTTTATGTCCATATAAAGCATGGCCTAATAATGGATTTAAGACAGATTTACACCAAACTCTAGTTGCTGTGTCTTGGCCTGAATGCAAGTGGGGCCTGTTCTTGATTAGCATGGTAAATCTTGTCTCCTTGGCACTTGTAAAGAACACACAGCATTTTTTCCATGTGTGTGATAGAGGCCACTTTAGGACTCCCTGTTGGGCAGGTGTAAAGATGATGCAAACGCGCACACACAGCTGCTGATTACACAGTTATCAACAAAGCCAACCGACATATCTGATTTTCATCATTCATCCCTCAGTAAATCCAAGCCTGGGCTAGTCATATCAGCTGTACAAAAACTAGCAAATGGATATACGAGGCCTTTATCTATCAGAGTAGGAGTATGTTGACTAATATTTAGAGTGTAATTTAAATCATGGTGTTCAAATGTTAGTAAAAGGAAAGAAAGCTTGATTGATCCTTGTATTTTGGGTTTTTGGTGGAAGTGTTGTCCTTTTAGCTTCCTGATGTTACACTGTGTATTCACTCAGACACACACACACACACACACACATCTCCAGGACAACACTCTGAATCAGTCCTGTAGCTGTAGACAGGCACCATAGCCCTTCTGTGCTGCTCTCAGAATGAGAATCACAATACATCTAGTATTATTCTTTAAACTCCAGTGTATTAATTGTGCGGTTCACTGCATTTGTCTTTTCGAGTAATGATGAGACAGCAGTGACCTTTACATTTTATACACCGCTGCGTATAGCACAGACATGCTAGCCTCATCCTAGCAAGAAGGCTAAATCTGGCTAGCTTTGACCCTCAAGAGGAAGTCTGGACTTTGTCCTTCAGTGGTGCTTTCACTGGAGAGATTGCTCTAATTACCAAATACATGTATTGATCAGATCGTTTGGAGCATCCACCGAGATGATGAAAAAGCATTTCCTGCTGGTCATTACGTTGACCTTAGCTGACTTCTAGGTCAGCAAGACCTTGCAGCTGATCAGTTCCTGGGTGAAGATGTGTTTCCATTGGCTCCTGGTGTGTGTGTGTGCGCGCGTGTGTGTGTGGGACAGCTCAGCCATAGTACAGTGCAACCTATCAGCATCAGGCAGCAGGTGCAATGGGGAGGGATGTGCAGCACTCTGCACCAAACGCAGGGATGGGCCCCTGCAGTGGCTGCAAGCATCCAGCTTCAGTGTTACCACCATTAACGGTTACTGTCTTTTTCTCTAACACTACACGAGTCCAATTAGAACCAAAATAATTATATAGCCTATATAAGGCGAGTCGGATTCACCAAACCTCTCACCATCAGCCATTTTGACCTTCTCATAATCTCTCTGCTCTACTGCAACACATTATAATCCATCTTCAGGACTTAAAGGAGCCATCACCCACCATCCATCCATCCCATCTTTCTCCTCTCCAATTTGTCCCCTGTCACCATATAGCAGCCAAACCCACAAGCTGCAGCAGGAGGGAACATGAGCCAAGGTAAGGTAATGTAAGCGTCAGGTCATTATCCTGTAACAGGATATACAGCCAATAAGAAGTCTTCTTCCCTCTATGTGGGCTATACGCTGCTTCCCTTGCTTTTAAATCGCTCTGACTATGTCTTATACTACACCTGCAGACCTGTCACCACTTAGATGCCCTTCTTATAATTCATTGCCCCCACCCCCCATCATCCCTATTCCCATTGTTCTCTTTGCAGTGGCACCCCCCTCCTATCTCTGTCACGTGTCTGAAGGTTAAAAGCAGATGAGAACCGTTACATCTCCCTGTCAGATATAACCTCCTCACTGAAGCCAGAGCGGTGATAAAAAGACGGGAGGGTAATATAGACACCGTATTCCTGCACATTTAGGACCAATCTTCCTTTTCATCCTCTCTTCTCTCTTGTGTTCTTCCCCTCACAGCATCACTGATGCATCCTTCTCACGCGGTGCTTTCTGCGTCGCATCTAGCATCAGCCTATCACAGGCCTTTGATGGGAATTTCCACACCGGAGGCCCCGCCCCCAGTTTGACGCAGAACGGAACAAGCGGTGCCCCCTGCGGCCTTGGGAAAGGACAGCCGACAATGCACACATACAGTCAGATAGAAAAAAAGAGAGTTCAATTCTTAAAATACGAGAATTGTAATCCTCTACATCTCCTCTCAGCATCCTGACATGTTCATGTCTCCTCACTGCACAACGGTGGAAAAAGGTGCCTCATATTCTCTCATTCTGTTATTATATCACTCTCTGGCAAGATATGCTACACATTATTTCCACTGGCTTTTAAAACTACATCACAGTAAAAAATAAAATAAAAAAAATCCCCCAAAAAGCAACGTTTATTACGTTGGGGTCCGTTTTTGACGCAGTGCTGCATGAGTAAAGGATCTATTTGCTCACAATCTGAGCGCTTCTTTCCTGCATGTCAGGGAATGATGATGAGATTCGTCTCGTGTGGGTGGGTGGGTGGATGGATGGGTGGGGGGTGCTGGTGGTTATGGTGCTGGGAGGGGGTGGCCGGTTTCTCTTAGTGCAATGACAATGGCTTGCGTTGGCATCTAAGAAATGCGCGATTTCCTGTGCGCGCGTCATACAGCCGCCGCAGACGAGTTAATAAACCGAGGGTATTATTGCGCAATGGCTCAATCGTGTTTTCTTCTATTAAATAAATAAATAAAATAAGGGGGAAAAATGGTTTCAGTTGTTTCATAATCCTCAGGATGTCAAAGGGACGGATACAAGCGTGTGCATGTGTGGAACGGCCCAATTACGCACACTATATATAACCAAAAAGTCACACTGTTAAAGTAAACTCGCCCAATGAACCGCTGCTGTTGTCTTTTTGTGGGCGTTGATTTAATCTGTGATGCGTAAAAATCATCGTCTATTGCCCTTATGTCACAAATTAAGGTGGAAATAAGCTGGTGAGGCGCTTATTCCGGGTAACCGCATTATGACGCACAGGTCACTGAGTGTACAGAGGATGGGACGATCAGGACGCTGGGCTGCTTCTCTAAAGAGTCAGATAAGACATCTGTGGCCCAATACTTCTTTAAGCATCTGCGAAGTAACGGCGGGAGATGAGATGGTACCACCTTAAGGTCTACTCACAGCACTAACCAGATTAGGCCTGACAAGGTTATAAAATCAATGCCCGAGGAAATAAAACTCAGAGAGAGAGGACAGTTTTACGCACGGTTTGCTGATCTAATTTTCATCGAAAACCTAAAGTTATCATGAGTCATCATAAAATATTCCGTTCCATCCCTAACTCAGAAAGCTGCGCTCCTCTATGTCTGCCTCACACGGACATCTTGGCCTCGTCAGTTTTGTCGCAGTCTGTGAGACCACAGCGAAAACCCAGTTCCGCATTAGAGTCGATGTCACTCAGAGAAACAACGGGACTTCCACAAGGAGAGGAAATACTTCAAGGCTCCAGGAGTCATGAAACCATGCGTCATTCTCAGGACCACTTCACGAGGACTAGAATGCAGCTAGATACTTATTATTATGATTATGAATATCATTGGCGCTCTTACCCCCATGTTGGCGCAGTCACTCTTCTGATCCTCTCAGGTGATGCACGGCTTGAGAGGTGTCAGCCTCTCACGGTGTTACAACTAAATACCTGGCCTTTAAAAAAGAAAGGACTATTAAACACGGTGTTTAAAAATGAGGACTACACAGAGACTATGTCAACGCCCAAACCTTGAGAAAGGACACGGTTTCCTCCAGCGGGGAGTGTTTTAAATGAAAAGCTGCAGTCTCAAGCGGAGCATCACGCAGGGATCCGCTTCCTCCCGGTGCTCTCTGATACAGGTAGTGAAACAACCGGCGGAACTAACAAGCCGCACTGCAACCACACCACAGCTGCGTGTCACTCCGCGGCTGGGCCCGCCTGCCTGCCGCAGTACTCCGCTCCACCGGTGAAAGAAGCGCCAATGAGCGAACCGAGAAGGCTACTTAGGCCCGCCCACCAGTCACCCAGCTGGCCAATCATAATTCTGAGCGTCTTATCGGTGTCGACATCGCTGACCACTTGGTGTCCTCTAGATCCACAGCACAGCCAATAGGAGGCCGAGCCCGCCCCCTCTGCTTTTACTGCAGAATTCCAAGGCGTGCATCCATCCATCCATCTATCCATCCATCCATCCAGCAGCACCAGCAGCCTCTAGGCTAAACATTTTGTATAAATGGACCCTCAAGGTTAGATCCTAGCTGTCGTGATTGTATTTGTGCCCCGTGTCATGTATTTATGGTGGGTTTTTGGGGTGTTTTGCATGTAAAAAGCACCCACTGGATGTGTCATCCATCGTTTTGGTCCTACATCACGAGCATGTGCATAAAGATGAGCCATTGCCTCACACTGCAGACAGCATCCAATGTGTATGTGTGTGACAAAACCTGAAATAAGGCGAAAAACATATATGAAAGTATTATTCCCAGCACATATAGTGCGTGGCTGCATAAATTAGGCAGCAATGGATTAGCTTGAGTCAGCACTTTTGTGTGTGTGTGTGTGTGTGTGTGTGTGTGTGTGTGTGTGTGTGTGTGTGTGTGTGTGTGTGTGCGTGCGTGTGTGTGTGTGTGTGTGTGTGTGTGTGTGTGTGTGTGTGTGTGTGTGTGTGTGTGTGTGTGTGTGTGTGTGTCTGTGTGTGTGTGTGCGTGGCATCACTGTGTTCCAAAGCAAAGGTGTAGCTGCCTGCTGTGTTAGTATCTTTTTTATTATCTTTTTATTTGGATCTCCATTAGCTTTGGCTAGAGCAGTGGTTCCCAAACTGGGGTATGTGTACCCCGAGGGTTACCTGAACACCTCTCAGGAGGTACACAGAAACATTTGTCCCTTTTTTTTTTTTTTTTTAACATTATAGATTTATTTATTTTAATTTATTTTTTTTTTTACATGCATACAGACTTTTATCCTCATCCATCAATAATAATGTGTGGCACAACTCTTTAAAATACACCTAAAGGTGAAGTTTAAATTCTAAAACGAGCAAAACATCCAAAATAAACAAATAAAAAGGCCTAAATTCAAAGTTAATGATAGATGAGACACAGGAAAGAGTTTAGACGAGCACGCACACACAAACAATGTATAACATGAGCTAAGGGGTACTTTCAATAAGAAATAAAGGCTAAGGGGTACATGGGGCAATAAAGTTTGGAATGGGTTAGAGCCATTGCTACACTAATTGTCTTATTAGTGCAGTACACGATTACATATAACACATCACACAACAAAGCAACTCAAACTACAACAAAAACAATTTACAAAAACAAAATTCATACAGTCAGACCTAGTTCCAATTACCAATTCCTCAAAATTGTGGCTTTTAACATCATATGATTGGATATTTAGCAATACACATTAACAATATATTAATATAAATTATGTAAATTATAAATTAATGATAAGGGAACATAATATGTTATGGAATCAACAATAATCTTTCATTACTGTAAGATAAAACTAAGTGAAAACAATAAAAACAGGCTCGAAATACTGTTTCATTCCACTTATTTACAAAATTAGATTCTTTAAAATGTGTTTTAATACTAATTTATTCCATTATTATGCTCTATAGTTGTTTTTTCATAGTATTGGGAGAAATACATATATAGCAATATACATTATATATAGTGGGGAAAATAATTCAGACCTGCTAGTGCTAAGGACCATAATTCCTTTAATATACATCAGGGGGTCAAGGTGTCAAACTGACAGAGACCAACCCTGAGGGAGGTTAAGGAGCTTATAAGTCAAACTGGACAACATTCCAGAATGGTTGACAATGAAAAACAGAAGACTGCCAAGAGCAAGGGGACAGTGTAACTAAAGAGGGTTGATTGACTGTGAATGCAGTGAATGTGACACACTGAGGTGACGTGGGAGCCACCGGACGCTGCTTAATAGCTGCAGTGAGTTGCTATTGCAGGTCTTTAGTGAAATTGTTTTTTTCTTGGTCCCTTTTTTTCACCATGAAATGATGATTCAGTGAGAGCTCACACCCTTATATCAGTTACTTGCATGCATGCGTGCACAGAAATGTCTGTGGAGCAAAGCAAAGCTAAAAGTCACGCTGGCTGTCCCTGCAGCAGATTGTTCCCATGCTTCACTGAGCCCCTTGCTGTTGGCTCAGATGTTGACCACGCAGCAGCACAACGAAACCTCCCTGAGCATCAGAGTGGGGGTGAGCTCTGGGTTAGAGAACACTTCAAACACGCCATCGTGGGGGTGATGTATTATTCATTTAATTTGGCATAGCTGCCTGAAACATGGCAGAGTACAAACTACCATCACAAAGGTAGTGAATCAGTGGGTTGTTAGCAGAGGTAGAAGTACTCACGTCACTTTAATTGAGTTGCTTTTATGGGTACTTGTAATTTTTTGAGTATATTTCTCAATCAGTCATTTAACATTTCCTTAAGTACGTATTAAATTAAGTAATGTGTTTCATTTCTACACTCAAGCGTTACTGAGTAGATTATAATCTTTTGTTTGAAAATGTGAAGCTACACTTAATGAAATGACCAGACCACAATCAAATCATCACATCAAATAATCACATCATGGCTGACCAACCAGATTAAACGTATTGCACCGCACCAAAACAGCGGTTGATCTCTCCCTTTTATATCTCATAAAGTTAGCTATACTTAAAGCCCGAGATGTTTTTTTTTTTTAATTTTGAATTTAATCAATTGGTGTTATTTATTTTGAAAAGAACTATACATTTTGCAAATCTTTTATTTTTTACAGATGCCTTTGTGGAAATTAAATTAAGTTCAAATTGTGCAAGATTTCATCTTTTCCTTTTTAAGTTTATACATGAGATATTTACTGTGCGCAAGGAAAGCGTGGCAAGATTTATTACCAAAAATAAACGTGTGGGGGGGGGGGGGTGAACGTAACTAGTAACTTTTACTTTGAGTACTATTTAAATCAGCTACTTTTTACTTGTACTTGGGTATTTTATGTATGACTTACTTGTACTTGTACATACAATTCCAATTAAGCAACAGTACTTCTATTTGAGTAGGATATATCAGTACTCTTCACACCTCTGATTGTTAGAGACTATTTGAGGTTTCTGTACATGTCCATGTCCCAAGCTCAGATTCTTTCACCACTTCAATAAATCTTATGATACAAGGAATGAACAGGACCATCCTGAGTCCCAAGTGACTCATTGCTTTTTAAGGGTGGACACACCTTGAAAAAATAGTCAGTCCCAGTCAGTTTATCACAGAGAATAAACACAAAGACACAATGGTTCGAACATGAAACATAATCCAGTCTGAACCCAACAGACAGGTTTTTGAACAGGGGGAAGACATAAAAAAAGCAACATGGAAGGACAACGACCACTAGGAGCCAAAATCTGCAAACTGTGAGGTACCAATAGTAACCACGACTTTAAGTCTTTTTCTGTCATTTTAGGCATTGACTTTGGGTAGATGGTGTTCATAAGATTTAAGAATAAAATTGTAAAAACAATGTTCTGGCTTAAATTACTGATAAAGGACCTTCATATGTTACTGGAATAAACAATAATATTCCATTAGTTCAAGATAAACCAATGGAAAAACAGTAAAATGGAAGGAATAATAGCAAGATTGTAAAACAACAATAAAATAATAAACAATAAAACTGAAATATTTTAGTGTATTCTGTTTAAAACCTTATCTTGGATTCTCTAGAACAGTGTTTCTCAAATGGAGGTACGCGGTGGCTCTACTGAGGGTACTTAAGAGAGTTTTTTTGATGCTGTATACATATTTAAAAACTTGGGACTGAAAGATGTAATGTCACATTAAATTTGCATTATCTGTTCCCAATAAAAATTTTAATTACAAAAAAACATATATTAAAACCCTGTACATAACAGTTTCCCCTTTTTTATTACACTTACAACATAATTGTAAATTGTGTTATACATATACTGTATATAGTGAAACCCTATTTTTATTCTATTTTAATGTTTTGCACAACACAAATGTTGCAATTTTTGATATTTAGTCTTCATTAACAAATGAAAGCATTAAAAATATGCGGTTTTATAATATTTATTTTTAGTAAAAAAATAAATAAAAAAATAATAATAATCATAAAACTGATGATGGAAATGATCTTGATTAGAACATGAACTAAAAATACAAGGGTCAGACATGGTCCCACACCAGGCGGGAGATGACTGAAAATGATAAATAAAACTATAGAAATAAATCTATTCAGGAAACACAAAATACTGCTTCATTCCACTTATTTACAATTATGCAAATTATGCTTTTTGGTGTATTTTTTTTCACAGTATTCTGAAGAAAAGTGGTTAGTTCAGCCAGAAAAAAGGTTTGAGAACCTCTGCTTTAGAAAACTCTACCATCATCTGTGTATTGTGGCTAAAAGCAGCATCACTAAATACAGTATATTTCTCTGTGGGACAGTTGGAAGAGAGCAACCATTGTATAAGCATCTGGTGTAAAACCATGGCGTACAATGTAAAATATTAAATGAGCTTCAGAACCAACATGAGGAGCTAACAACAGACAGCCAGGTCTTTATGCTCATAATAAAAGCGTACATTGGGCTTGTGTTGTTGCCTGGAGAGATAAATGGCCTCAGCCTTGGAAATGCTATAGACAAGTGCATTCAATATGCAGTAGTTCCAGTGTTCAAAAATAATAATAGGAAATTAAAATCTCAAGGGCACACCAACAACAGAATAGAAATGACAGTAAATATTAAAAGAAAAATAAAGTGTGTTTAGTGTGTTGGAAATTCAAATCCCCAAAATCCAACATGACCTCTGCATTCCTGCTTCATGTTGCAGGATTAATCTAAATATACTGTAATTAGTTTGAATTGATTGCCAGCATTTTCGCGTTGTCCTATTTAAGCTCTAACAGACAGCGACTTATGCTACCCAATGGTATCATCGGTAAAACAAATCGCTCTGATCCTAATATTGATCATTGCAGTTTCCCACAGGTAGCATCTTGCTGTTTGAAGCAACTGTTGTTTGAAGTCAAAAAAATAAATCCAGATAAGAATCAGTTTAGCACCGTTTCAGACACACCAGCACATGGATTTAGTTTGTCCAAAAAAAAAACAAAAAACAAAAAAAAAATCAAATGATTCAGGTTAGCATAAGGAAAACACTGTGTACTTGTCTAGATTTGTTATTATTCTATAACTACTGTTAGCTGAGCTGTCCCAAACTACCGTAGATTGAATATTTATAATTAACTCTAAATACTGCAGCGTTTAGCTGAAGGACATTCAGTTTCTCTAAAGGTGTTATTTTAAAGAATGAGTTTGTAATACATTAATGATCTGCAAAAAAAAAAAAAAAAAAAAAAAAGTATTAAAATACATTTTATTGCACATAAGTTGATACCCAAAAGCCAATGTGATCCGTCCCTAGAACACCATGGCTAAAATCAGGAACAGCATTACTACCACTGGGTGATTTTTACCAGATATGAATGTAGTGTGTGAATGAGTGTTAGTGGTGGTCGAAGGGGCTGATGGCGCACTTTGGCAGCCTCGCTTCCGTCAGTCTGCCCCAGGGTAGCTGTGGCTACAACAGTAGCTTAACACCACTAAGTGTGGAGTGAAAGATTCATCCCTTAATTCTGTAAAGCAACTTTGAGTGTCCAAAAAAGCGCTATATAAGATTGATGCATTATTATTATTATACCCTTTAAAAAAATGTATCAAAATATGACAACAATAATACAATACAAATTAGAGAAACTGTGCCATGCCTACCAAAATGGGATAGAAAACTACCATGGGTAAACTTTAAAGATATTAACCAAAATCACTGAAAAATTAGGAATGTAAGAACAAAACATTATTAAAAAAAAATGAAACTTGAAATTTGATGTTTGGTCCATCCATTACTGAGGCATTTGACTTATTTCTGGTGAAGGCATATAGAGGAACAAAAAATTTCATTTCTCAATGAGGTAAAAATGATCACCTGACTAAAATCTTCTAGTCACTGTATGAATTTCCTTGAAATCACCACTTAGTGATATTTATTTAGAACTACTGGACGAAAGAAAGATAGCATGGACATTTTAGGAACAATTTTGCAGTAAGTACATACAGGGTAGTAATAACGGAACGCTATCACTATTGTTGGGTAAAAATCTTGCAAACATGGGCCTGTAGTAAAAAGTAGGCTTCGGAGTAGTGGAACATCCACACCTTCTAAACATCAGAGATGATACCGAAGCCAAGATACTCTGACAAACACAACTTCATGAATATAATGTTAATACATTTGCTCCGGTGCAAATCTACAGAGCCCGGCAAGGCTCAGGGGTAAAAAAAAAATAAATCTGGTGAAAATCCTTGCCCACAGATTATTAAACCGTGCGCTCGGTTTTGCAATCCGTGCACACGGATTATCAACTGTGGGCACGGATTTTCACCGGATTTTTTTTTTTTTTTTACCCCTGACCCTTGCCGGGCTCTGTACAAATCACCCGCCAATAGTGTTCTAGGGTTAAGAAGAGGGAATACATTGAGTTACTTTTAAATGGTTCCTAAATTCTCAAAGCTCTTGAGTCTGACTTTGTAGGCAGTCACTATCCGTATGGTTGCTGTATCAATATACCGACATTCTATCCATACGTAGCGCCCATATTTGGCCAGTTTAGGTCACGTGATAGGTCAGTCATTGGCCAGTTAAGACTAAACCTTATCCTAAACCTAACCCTGAAAAATGTTGCGATATTGGATTATAACCTAACCCTAACCCTAAATTGCTACGTACTTGTACTTCGGTAACCGTACCAATAGCACCGGGGGTTGTCCGTTTGGCAACCGTGCAAATAGACACTTTTGCCTTTGTAACCATGGAGATGTTATTTTTGGATCTTTCCCATACTTGTCACTAGAAGTGAACTATTATAATCTTTTTCATCGTTCTCTTAATCATAATTGCACGTTTTCCAGCCTTGTGGTACAACACAATTGAAGAGGGAGGCAACCCCCCCCCCCAAAAAAAAAACCTCACAGCAGCACCAGTCAAATGACCTTGTCACATTCTCATTTTGCTGAGTCAGGACTTAAGAAATGAGGTGGCTTTAGGGAGGTGGTGGAGAAGGAGAAAGAATAAACTAGAGGGTGAAAGAAAGATGACACAAAGAAAAGCAGTTTCTTATTGTTATTCAATAGTGGCCATGTCTGCTCATGCTGGTCACGTTGAAACTGCTGCGTTGCGCTCATTTACATGAAGTTCATTTTCATCCGGCCACACAGCACCCAGCTGCAGTGCATGTGTGATAGTTTGCATTGTCAGTGATTTCTAGAAAAGAGGGCGTCAAGCTGGTGTGCATGTGGGTGAGGGCAGGGAATAAATACTGCATGACGTATATGTGCACTAATGCAGGCACTGTGTGCACGTGAAGAGATCAGGAAAAATATGTAGAAATATAATGTACATATATGAGAATTATACTGTTATGTAGCATTGGTCCAACTATACTTTTCTGCATGTTATATTTACATGTAATGACATCCCATTCAGGGGGAAAGTAGCTTACTCAGGGGTGAAAGTAAAGGATTACAAGTACTCACGTTACTGTAATTGAGTAGCTTTTTGGGTAATTGTAATTTTACTTGTACTTTAAGTACGTTTTAAAGTAAGTAGTTTGTTACATTTCTACACCCAACGGTTACTGAGTAAATCATATTTTTTTTTGTTTTAAAATTATCAACAGTCATTGTGAAAGTACAAAAAATGAAATGACCAAACAACAATCAAATGCATCACATCATAACCGACCAATCAGATTAAATGTAATGCACCGCGCCAAAACCCTATTAAAGGTGAAATCTGCAACTCTTATAAAAGTGACTTTTTGTCATATTTGCTAAAGCTGTCACTATGTCAGGACAGTTTTACATCAAACTAGTAGTTTGTAGTTTTGCTCCTGCAGCCTTTGGCAGATTGCACCGCGACCGAGCAAAAAGAATCAATCAGAGCTAGAATTATGTTTGATGGACTGTCACAGCTGTTGCTCACAGTCCCCGCCCCCTTCCCGGAGCTAGAGCGCTGTCTTTTTTTACAGTGTATGGTCTGAAGATGGAATGATTGATGACTTTTCTGCTTGAAAGGTTATTACTGCTGCTTGATTTACATTATGCTTGATTTGTAATTGTTACGCTAGAACTCTGTAGTGCATGTGTTGTTTGTGTGTGTGTGCGCAGCAGCCTACGTGTGGCTGCTGTAAGTGACACTGTTGTTGCTGCTGCTGCTGCTGAGGTGTGTGCACATTGAGAGAAAGAAGCATTGCAGTAATATACTTTTAACAGAGCATGTTATATTACTGTGATGTTGCTGTCGGACTAACGTTAGCTTGTTAGCTCCTCTGAGGGAGGGACTTTGGAAAGTTTGGAGGCAGGGGAAGAGAGCAGTGGGGGGGAGGGAGGGCGAGAGAGGGATCTGAAAGTCGTGGACTGCACCTTTAAATGCTGGTTATTTTCTCAGAGCATCACCAGAAGAAGAACGAGCCTCCTGCTGGTTATCCATGGACAGGCCTTATTTTATTTATTTTTCAATTTATATTTTGACAAACCTTTTATTTTTTACAGATGCCTTTGTGGAAAATAAATTAAGCTCCAATTGTACAAGATCTGCTCTCTTCCTTTTTAAGTTTATACATGAGATGTTTACTGTATGCAAGAGAACTGTGGAAAAATGTATTACCAAAAACAAACGTGGGGGGTGAAAGTAACTAGTAACATTTGCTTTGAGTACTATTCAAATGAGCTATTTTTTTTAACTTGTACTTGAGTATTTTATGTATGACTTAATTGTACTTAGATGGAAATGACAAAGAAGGTGGTGCTGAAGGAGGTATAACTTTTTTTTATGATACACTCAGAGTCCATGTAACTTTCTTAATTCAACGCGTCATTAACACAAGTTAACTTTCAATCTGTTGAAGAGATTCGTACATTTGGATATACAGTATGGTTTGTCTAAAACAAAGGATTCTGTGACTCTTGTATTTGTGTCCGTGCGTGCAACTATGGGCAAGTGTGAAGGTGATCCCAGATAATCCGGTTTTATAAATGTCGGACATAATCTGTGTTCCACTCAGTGTTCAGATCGTAGAGAACAGAGACAGAAGGGGAAAGAGAAAGAGAATGCGAGGGGGAATAGAGAGTATGGAGAGACAGATGGGGTTAAGGAGGAAGACATGGGATGAGATGAGGCATGAATGGGAAGGAGGGCGATGAAGTAAGAAAGAGCCAGGTGGGTAGTGGAAAAATTCTCTGGGATTTGATATGGAAAGAGTAACACGGGGCTGATGATAAAGGTTAAGTTATTCTTATTCTGAGTGTGAAATTACAGAGAGAAATGTGATATGGTACATTAGCATGAGACTCATTTTGCTACATCACAAAAATCCCCTTTTTTTGACTCATCACATTCTTTAATGTCAGAAAACAAACTTCATATCCAGCCATTCTAAAGTTACAATTCAAGATGATTAATAATGTGGCACCTCCGTCACTATAATGTGGCACCTTCGTCTAATTAACCTCTGATCAGACGGTCAGAACAACAAGGTCAACAGTCAATGGCCAATGTACCATACCAAAATGAAAAACAGCATTAGGACAGTCGGTATTTTCCTTGAAAACTATCTCAGAATGGAACAAACTTCCAGCCGCACTAAAACTATGCAAAGACTTAAAACGATTTGGCCTCGATGTGAAACAACATTTTCTGGGAACTCAGACATCACAGCACTAAAGAAAACAAAGAAAAAACAACAACAACTAAAGTTTACATCTGAGAAGGGTAGGGGGTAGGTTTTCTTGTTGATGAAATTTACTTTTTAAAAATGTATAATAGCACTGTTTGTAAATAATATGAACTGTATTGTTTTATGCTTTTTGTACAGTGTTTTGTAATTGTCTGTCTTGGGGACTGCAGATGGAAATTAGCTCCAAGAGCTAAAGTCTGGTACAAAGCATCTTTTGATATGCTGATTAATGCTCCTGTACATGGTCCCTGTCAAACAAAATAAAATTCATAATGCAAAGGTTATAAATTGACACTGCATATTTTGGAAAAAAGCACATGTAAATACATAAAGTACGGACAAAAAGCGAGTTGAAACCAGCATTTGTCACCTTCTACAAGTTGCAAATTAATCCCATGTCCAATCTGCACAGTACAAACATTGTATATTAATATCACCTTTCATACAAAGTAAAGTAGTGTAAAGTGCTTTCCTTAGTAAAAACCAAGCAAAGTAAAACACTGACTTGTACAGTATGTTACACATCCTTTTAGAGCTCTCCCTTCAGCACCACCAGTTCAACTTCACTTTTCTCTCTTCCTGTTTTCTTCTTCTCCTTTTTTCCTGTTTTTGTCATTGAGTATCTAATAATATCCAAAACAATATCAATATGAAGACATGTTCATGTAATATTTGATAACCTTGAACTCCAGTTCTTGTTGTTTTTCAAGGGAGAATTAATCCTGTGTTTGTAATTCATGACTATAATCATCACCTTTTTAATATTGATTACATATATATATATATATATATATATATATATAAGGTAATGACGTGCCATTTTACAAAGTCATGTTATTTGTATCTATTTCAAAGTTTGTATCTGTTTCAAAGTCAAACAAATCACTATAGACTAAGTTGCCTGAATGAGTGAAAATTGCTTTTAATTACTGTAATTATTCTGCAGATTAGCCCAGGTTTTTACTTTGAGACATATTGAATAATGCCCACTAAATTCAACCCCTCCTCCTCCTCAAATCCTCTTTCCTTCCGAGACTGAATTTGTTCTCTATGGAAGCATTTTTTTTTTTTTTTTTTTGCTGACTCTATATCTGCCTAAGCTGCTTTCAAGCTATTTGCTTTGTGTTTTTCAGGTCTGCTGAGCTTGTAGTGTGTCTTGCTCACTTATCGTAAAGGGAAAGGTTTGCTTAGTTCAGACTTATCAGTAAAGCATGGGACCAAAATGTCCTCTGTAGCTTGTGTGCTTTGGTTTTATTTGCAGAAAGGCATCTTCTGTCACTTTGATAAGTGACCTGTCATGTGGAGTAAAGCGAAGCAGCCCCAACATGATTTAAGAAAATGAGGGGGGGGGAGGGGGGTCTGTGAATGTGAGGGAGGAAGATATATTGTCAGCATCTTTTATCAGCTGAGGCTTTGCTTCACTGAGACATGTGACCCTGAAAGTGTGTGTGTGTGTGTGCGCGTGTGTGTGTGTGTATGCGTGTGTGTGTGTGCGTGTGTTAAGCAAGTACAGTACGAAGCTTGAGAAGTAATGGAACGATGACAGTGTTGTAGCAGAGCTGGAGTCGAGCCATGTGCTCCACGGGGGAACCGTCCCTTTAATGCCTATTGGCCAATCAGGCAGAGGATGCTGGAAGCAGGCCGTCCTTGGGAACGACCTTGCAGGGGGCCCGATGGATGGATGCAGAGGGTACGGAGGGAAGAGTGCACACAGAGGAGCAGACGGAGTAGAAGAGCTGGTGCAGAGAGTTCAGAGGCACAGACTGAGTAATGAATCGAGCCAAACATAAATGTATTTTTGTCCACAGCCCAAAGGCAAAATTCTCCCTACGTAAAAACAGACATAGAAGCGATAAGTAGTAGGATTGTAAGATGCAGATGCATTGCAGAAAGATGAACTGAGCATTTCTAGTCAAGGACTAAGAGGATTAAAAGTGAATTTACACAGTTCTGCCTCTCTGTCTACTCTCTCTTTGTCACAGATGTCAAAGAGTAGATTAGTTTAAAGAGTGCTACTCTGACCTCATATTGCATAAGCCTGGATTTATAGAGATGATAAAAATGTGGGGTTTAATTAAACAAGATTCCTGGCTTTACCCTGATATACTTTATGACATAACAAAAGGCATCATATTGACATATAATGAAGTGATGATCTGGATCAGTGATTCTGATCATGGTACGACTTTAAAGGCTTGGAAGAAATGTCTATTCCCATTAATAATGATACAGCAGGTACAAATGTATGGGCTCCCCATTTAAGATAATATAATAAATAAAATAAAATAAAATAAAATAAAATAAAATAAAATAAAATAAAACAACAAAACAAAACAAAGTAAAATAAAATAGAATAAAATAAAATAAAATAAAATAAAATAAAATAAAACAAAACAAAACAAAACAAAACAAAACAAAACAAAACAAAACAAAACAAAATAAATGAAATTAAATTAAATTAAATTACACACACATTCACACAGGGGATCGGGAAGTGCCTCTCCATTGGGGAATGGAGAGGCACCATAACAGGGTGGTGGGTTGGTACACATATTTGGGCCTCTCCGGTGGGGGCCTGGCCCCTCTGTTGGTGGCTGGGCCACTGCATAGAGCAAAAGCACATCAAGATGGTGCGGTCGGGCGTGGCGGTGGGTCTCGGGGGGGCTTTGCCGGGGTCTCTCCTTGGGGGGGCTTTCCGGGCTGTGTCGGCCGGGTGGGGCGCGGGGGTGCCTCTCCCCCTTGGGTGTGGCTTGGCGCTTGCTTTGTCTCCTGGTGGCCTTGGGGGCGGGCCCCGCGGTGTGCGGGCCCGGGGCGGCCTGCCTCGCCGGTTTGGGGGGTGGGTGTGCTGGGGGGGTGCTGGTGTCCTCGCCGGGGTTGGGGCGGGGTTGCTTGGCGCCTCGGGGTGATGCTGTTTACTGGGGGGCGGCGCTAGCTGTTCCGGTGGTGGAGGTTGCTGTCGGCCGCCTGGTGGGTCTATCCTGCCGTTTGCGGACTGGTGGGTGGGTCCGGGGCATCTTTGGCTGGGGGCTGCTGTCCCGCACTTGATGTGTGCCGTTGGGGTGCCTCCGTCCCCGCGGTGGGGATCGCCGGTTGCTCGCGGGCCGGCGGGGGGCGCTGCTCCGTGGCTGGCGCTGTCCGGGGGGCGGCGGGCCCTGGGCTGCTGGCCGTGGGCTGTCCGGGGCTGTGCGGTCCTGCTGGGCCGTGGCCGGGTCCCGGGCGGGGGTGGGGGGTGCGTCCCGGGGGGCTTGGCCCGGGGGCTTGCCCTTGGGGGGTCCTGGTCCCGGGGGGTGCTCCTGGGGCCCGGGGTGCTTGGCCTGCTGTCCGGGCCGGTCCTGGCGGGGGTCTTTCGGGGCGGGTGGCGCGTGCCGCGCCCTTGCGTACCTACTGGTGCGGCCCCTGCTTGGGCAGTGCCCCGTGAGGTAGGGTGTCGGGGGCCGGAATAGGGGGCCACATCCCGGCGGGGCGGTCTGGCTTGGCCCTTGGAGGGGGCCCTGGCTTTAAAAAAAAAAAAAAAAAGAACTGAAGCTCGTGGCGCGGGCGGCATCAGTGAAGGGTGATCTGGGGCGCCGTGGGGGGCTAGGTTGGGGTGCCTGGGGGCCGGCGGGGAGACTCCCAGCGGCCCCCTGGTGCCTTATGCGGCTTGGGGTGTGGTCGTCCTCCCTGGGCGGGCTGCTCCTGGTGCTGCATCCGTTCCGGGTCCTTCTGGCCTGGGGTCGGGCCCCTGCTGGCTCTGGGCTCGCCGGCGGGTGCCCACTGGCTGCCTGTTCGGCGCGGTTCTGGTCGTCTGCTGGGTGTGGGCTTCGGCTCCTCCGCTGGGGCCTCGGGCGGGGAGTTCTCGGGGCCCTCCCCTCGGGGGGTTGGGCGCGGGGGTGGGGGGGGGGGGTGGGGGGGTGGATGGGGGGGGGGGGTCTGGGGGTTGGGGGTGGGATCGGTGGCGTGGTGCGCTGGGTCCTTGGCTCCTTGGGGCTTTCTCGGGTGTGTATGGGGGGGCGATGGCTGCCTCTCGGCTTGGGATCTTGGGGGCGTTCGGGGGACTGCTTGGCCGTGGGGTGGTCGCCGGGGGCCCTTAGGCTGCCTGCTCTTGCTGCTGGCCTGACTGCTTCTTCGGGCCCGGGGGTGGCTCTTGGGTTTTGCAGTGGCGGTACTTGGAAATACATTTGTCATGGATGCACTGGCCTTGGGCTGTGGGATAACACTCATACTGGGCTCAACCTTATACACGTTGTTCCCAAATACCTGTTTTATGGAATTTCCACTCACCTCTTCCTCTGTTCACAGCCACCACCATTATTCCTAAACCACACACTGGTCACCAAACTGGCTTGACAACACAACAATAAACACAATATACACAACCACAATTTCACATCGCATCACTTAAAACTATTCCTCACCCATTCCATATCCTATCTAGTATCCCTCTTCCCTGCTAACTTCCCCACCCCCCTCCAACCCCTCACCTTGGTGTAACACTGCCCTCTCCTTTTTACATCCTCCCTTTAATAAAGTATTTCTTACCCTTCCCTAGGGAGGGCTGGTGACGGTCACAATTATGCAATGAAATAAATAAATTTATTTAATTGCAATAATAAAATATGCATTGCTGTCAAAAGATTGCACTTCTTGTAGTGTTAACCTTCGAAAGCATGTGCAGACAAGGAAAAAAAAAAAAAAAAAAAAAAAAAAAAAAAAAAAAAAAAATTAAATTAAATTAAATTAAATTAAATTAAATTAAATTAAATTAAATAAATAAAATAAAATAAAATAAAATAAAATAAAATAAAATAAAATAAAATAAAATAAAATAAAATAAAATAAAATAAAAATAAAATAAAATAAAATAAAATAAAATAAAATAAAATAAAATAAAATAAAATAAAATAAAATAAAACAAAACAAAACAAAACAAAACAAAACAAAACAAAACAAAACAAAACAAAACAAAAGAATAAAATAAAAATCAGAAATGCAAAATCCAAATCTAATTTGGGGGTCATTTACTATCCAATCTGAGAGAACTGAATCAAATTTAATAAAGATCGTCATTTACAAACAAAGATATACATATTTTTTTACATTTTTGAACCTGATTTTAGTTTAGTATATTGATCCGAATCATCCCAAAAGCCATATCAGTTGTTTCTTTTCCCATTTCATCAACAGCTGTCCATTAGTTTTTGAGTTAGACAGTTAACAGACAAACAGATAATTAAATAATGCATCATCCTGTCCTTTTACTAAACCAGCTTATCATAAGGAACATAGTGCTGCTGTTAGAGCTTATAATTAAGCTCACCAAGGGTCAACACAGACACAAACAGAAATCAAAAGCACATCTGTGGCAGTTACAAACACACCTGACATGTAGATATACAGTCATAAAAATCCATGCACACTTAGGTAGTTACTATAGAGGTTATATTTTAAACACATTTAACTGTGTAAAATGTCAACTGTTCTGAGCTCTAACAAAACCATCAATAATCCATTAATACAGACTGAACAACATAATGAACTATGAAAAGTAATAAAAGCTATATTGTTTCACAAAAAAATTAATGAATATATCACTTTGTTTTGTAAAACAACCCTGAAACTATGACATGACAAAACCAGAAATATTATTACTGGACCTACTTTCTCACACGCTCATTTATTTCAGCAGGAGCCACAGTATCCTGCTTTTTTACTAAGGAAACCAATTTCTATTTTTATCTACTTCAGTGAGTCATGCAAAGCCCCATGTGAAAGGTTTGATTTTGGGTGTGCGAAAACTACATGACGTGTGTTTCTTGACTGAATATTAAAAAGGTGAATAATCATTTATCTAATAAGTGTGGTAAACATGTTGTAATGCAAAGATTAGGAAATCCTATTAAGTCATTGGCCCCCAAAAGTCGGAGAAACCCTGAAAGATATGGTCTCTTGATAGTATTTTTGGTAAATTGTGTAAAATATTCATAATAATTGCAGTGTGTTGTTCTTTTAAAGTGAAGTACTTGGCTTGGATTGCCTTTAATTTGATCTAATGCACTTCAGTGATTGAGGACGTGTGTGCTATGTGAGTGCCTAGTAGGATATCTACTCCTGCACATACAGTATGCCACACTGTGATGTCAGCAGTAGGAGGAGCAGAGCAGTGACCTTACCACATGCATATCCTTCTGTGTCCCCATTCTGTTACAGATGACAGAGGACGTTTGCATGAGTGCATGTGGGCCAAAAAAAAAAAAAAAAAAAAACAGAAAAAAGAGGAACCAGTCGTGTGCCGTCTTATTAAGTTCATGTCACATAAGATATCAGCATGTTTCTGGATGCTCTGCGGGCACCGGTGTGTGAGAGCGAGTGTAGGTCTCCCACTGCTGTTCCCAATGAGTCAGTGTGATGGAGTGCCTGCTCCATCCTAGTTAAGCAGCCTCAGCAATGTTTTCATTATGCTGCACACAGTCACCTCAGAAATGATTCTGTCCTGTGGATAGATGATAGATATAATGCACGTATACAGCCAAACGTAGAGAAACTGCAGGTAGAATTGGTGTGACTACTTGCTGAATTCAGCATGTAAGCCGTCCTCTGCTTGTAACCCTAACATGAACCCTGTTCTGAGGCAGGTGGTTGCTTGTTCTACGATAACGAGGCAAGACGATATTTTAGGAAAGAGAAAAAAGACCCAAGAAATGCAGTTTGTCCGTTTCAACTCAAGTGATTATAAAAAAAAAAAAAAACAGTAACATAATTAGTTTCATTCCGTTCCGTTTATACTAACCATACATAATGGATGGTTGAAGCCGTATACTGACTTACTATAACGTTATTGAAGCACAGTCCAAGCATTCACAAACACCAGCGGTTCTCAACTGGTCTCACCCTGGGACCCACATTTTGCCATAGTCATTAAATCACGACCCACTTTTTCTTTTTTTTTTTTAATTCAACCAACCAAATGTAGTTTTTCAAAAATAGTAGTTGAAAACACACACACACACACACACACACACACACACACTTATATTTTATTATTATTTTTAAAAAATGTAATTCTATATATTTTCCTGTGTAACATACAGTTCACAGCATGCCTGTCAAAAAAGTGTCTTTCAAAATAAAAGACAAGTCCAATATAAGAGATATTAAGTATTTATTTATTTTTTCACCAGCTGTCCATGACGCACCCAATAAAGGTCCGCGACCCACTTTTGGGTCCCGACCCACCAGTTGAGAATCGCTGCACAAACACAAGTGCTTACAGCCAGACCAGCTTCCTGTGTGTCTCACTCTAAAATGTCCCTCCGGAAACACAACAACAATATATACATTATCTCTCTCTCTCTCTTTTTTTTTTTTTTTAAGTCAATGTTAATTGTTACTACCATTTTTTTTTCTTTAAACATTACTCTGAACTAATGCTACTTTGTTTCTTGAAACAATATCCCAACAGCACATTGCCTTGTAACAGCAACAAAAATAAACATTGTTTCATATATTGTTCCCTATATTTAAAAGTAATTAAAAAAAAAGTGCAAAAAGTGCCACTTGCAAACAGAGCGCAAAAACAGAGATGTACGGAAGAGGATTAGAACAAATAGAAAAAAACCTGAGTAACTGAAAAGTCCAGACCAAAAACCAACAAAAAAAAAAAAATTAAATCAAGACAAAAACATTAAGAAATTATTATTATTATTATAATTTTTTTGGGGGGGGGGCTGGGGGTATATATTACCGTTTACCATCTACCTCTTACTTCTGTGCATATTCTGATATACAGATCTACCTAATGTACTCAATGTATGTCTAACTGCTGCTCACAACACAGACTGAGCACACAACACACACAAATGGAGAATGAGGGTCTTATTATTCAATAACAGACTAAAATGAAGAGTGATGCAGAGTTAAGGTCTACATCGTCTACCGGGGTTACCTCACTGAAATGAGCCTGGAGACTATAGAAGAACTCATCTGGAGCAACACCGTTATTTCTCCCTCCTTCCCTGTTTTTTTTTTCCCCACTTAACTCGTCATCATATCACTCATCCATCACACATGCATCCCGGGAAAATGTGTACCACAAGGGCATTTAGCACACAGCTGTCTTTGGGACAGAAATACACAGCAAAGGGTTGAGGATGAGGTCACAACGCACAAACCCGACAAAACTGTCCTGAATGTTTCTCCTAAAATCACATCGCAGAACAACATGTGATGTTATTTCTCAGTGATGATTAGGGAAGCCTGATCCGTTCATCAACACTGGACTACTGCAGGATGCAACACCCCAGGATTCTTATCAGGAGCGTCTGGCAACTAATTATAAAGGGGCAACAAGTCATTACAGACCCTTTCCAAAAAATTAGAACATCATGTTAAAGTTGTTTCATTTCCATAATTCCATTCAAAAGGTTAAACTTTCATAGATTATAGATTCAGGACCCACAATTTAAACGATTTCAAGTATTTATTTGTTTATTTTTATATAACTTGGGCTTCCAGCTCATAAGACCCACTAAGACAGGAATTAAAAAAATTAGAATACTGTGAAGAAATCACCATTTACTTCTCAGTTTTTGCATAAAAAACAGAAGAGAAGAAGGACTGGACTGTTGGCCACTGAGGTCCAGTGTGAAATATCCACAGTCAGTCATGATTTGGGGTGCAATGTTCTGTTCTTTTTTAATGGAATTATGGAAATTAAACAACTTTTCCATGATATTCTATTTTTTTTTTATTTTGGAAAGGGTCTGTATGTCATGCATGAGGCTGCAGTATTACACTATTAGACTCTAAACCTTGAAAAAAGCACTTAATAAAGGCTCTAAGATCATGTGTTAAAGGTGCTGCTTAAACATAAATCAGTCTGATGTATTTATTCTGTCCTATGCTCAATCATTTCATCTTTTTTCTGTACTGGTGACCTCAGAAAATGTTTTGAATGTACTGTAGGAAGAGTCGCCATAGATTTAAGCGTCTTATGGATGTGTGTGCGTGCAGCCCTGTGAACAGATGAGTAATGTGACGAGGACACAGCAGATGAAAAAGGCAGTGGGTAGGGGGTGGGGGTGGGGAGTGAGTCTCCAGGGTCATTTGACTGAGGTGACCCTAATGGCTGATTGGTTAATTCCTCGTCCTCTGAGCCATCTCACGATGCTTAGAGGAAAGATAGCTAGCTCCCAAGGTTATGCATGCTAACACATGGTGGGAATGTGAAACTGCAGTGCACACACACACACACACATGCACACACACACACATGCACACACATGCACACATAAAGTGAAGGAAGCAAAAACCTTATCCAAGGCAAAGCCTCAGGGATTGTCACATTTCCATTTAAACTGCAGTAGACATGTTATAGCAGTAAATCACAGGTCACTGGCATAACAGGGAGAAGAAGGTGAGAGACTAACAGAGGACAGTGTGACCACACCATCAAAACAGAAGCTCAAAGCGGTGGAAAACAGTGATGCTTTATCTCACTTCAGATAAATAAAAAATAAAAAAACTGGTTTTATTAGACACTTATTCGCCATAAAATTACAATAAATAAACACCAAGACAGCTAAACTAATATTTAGATCAAATAAAATTAACGTAACACTTTGATTAACTAGAAATACAGTACAAAATGATAATAATAATAATAACAATAATAATAATAATAATAATAATAATAATAATAATAATAATAATAATAATAATAATAATAATAATAATAATAATTTATATAATAACACATTTTAAAGAATCTAAGTTTGTAAATAAGTGGAATGAAGCAGTATTGAGTCCCTCCTTAATGATTGATTTCTGGTCATCTCCTGCCTGGTGTGGGACCAAAAGTGTACCCTTGTATTTTCAGTCCATGTTCTAATCAAGATCATTACATCATGATTGTTATGATTATAATTTCTAACCAAAAATACACATTTTAAAATACTCATATATTTTTAATGCTTTTATTTGTTATTTTTTTTTTATTTCTATATTTCTCAAGTACCCCCTGTAGTGCCATGACTTACCCCTATTTGAGAAACACTGCTTTAGCATAAAATAATATAGAGTATAGAATAGAGCATTAAGAACATTAAGAAAGGCCAAGCATATTTGCTATATGTATTTGGGATTTAAAAAAATACAACAAAAACACCCAACAACCTCAAATAGCTGATCATTTATACAAATACAAAGTCAAATACATATTACAAAATTGCTTTATGATGGACGAGCTGGCATATGCAGCCTTGCACCTGATGTTAGATGGAATAGTGATTAGCAGAACTTTGTAACTACAAAAGTAAGGAATGAAATGAGCAGAAGATGAACTATATGTGAATTTAAAATAACGCGATTCCTGATAATAACAATAATTCAGCATTGGCAGCATCTGTCACACATAACATGAAGTACAGTCAGCTTTCCGGCAGTGAATGCGTCAACACCTCCTCCACCATATTTAATACATCTACACTCACAATGGGCAAAATCTGGGCTTTTATTTTTACCCCCAGATCTGATAAATTGTAACCCTGGTAAGCTGTTCCAGTGAGGATTATCATAATGTGTTTGTTGCAGCTGTGATCAAAAAGAAGCAAACATCTGCTCAGACCCTGGCAGGCCGTCACACACACACGCACACATGCACACACACACACACCTCATTAACATGAGTAGCTCTAACACACCAATCACTCATCATTCATTAGGTCATGACATGCTAGCTAGCTGCTAGCTAACATGTCCCACTACTAAAATCAAGTCACCTTGACACCTTGTGAAGGTTCATTGTGTTCATTAATCAAAGTGTTAATATAGGCCAACAGTGTGTTGTTTCCTCTGTGGCCATTGGTCATAAACATTCATGTCTGGGTGTGTGCTTGGATTTAATGAAAGTCGGGTTAAAGGTCCCATGTCACGCTATTTTTCACTCATCTCCATTTGTTCAAAGAACCCCCGAAACACAGTATTTGAGGTTTATTTTCCCAAACTCACCTGTTTTCCAGAGTTTTAGCTTCCGAAATACATAAACAGGCTGATTTGTGTCCTACTTATGCATATTCATGAGTGGGCGTGTCTATAGACGGGACACTCACTTCCTCCTCCCCACACGGTGACGTAGGGCCAGAGGATGGCCCGTCCTGCTCCCACCCCCTTTGTAGCCGAGCTCATGCTGCTTTATAAACACGAGACAAAGCGTGGGGGCGGGGCATTTGCCGGTACATACCGTATTTTTCGGACTATAAGGCGCACCGGACTATAAGGCGCACTATCAATGAATGGGTCTGACTGGGTCTATTTTCATACATAAGGCGCACCGGACTATAAGGCGCACCGGTTTGTCATTATTATTATTGTTATTAAGACGCATTAAGCGAAATAAAATAGTCAGATAAGTCAAACTTTATTCAACTTATTAACAGTAACTCTCAACATTGTTCAGGTTTAACACATAAAATACAGAACAATACACTCACTTTTTCAGCTCAGTATGTTGAAGCACAGTAGTTAATTTCATACATAAGGCGCACCTGATTATAAGGCGCACTGTCAATTTTTGAGAAAATTAAAGGATTTTGAGTGCGCCTTATAGTCCGAAAAATACGGTACATCTATAGATTGTAGAAAATACATACATAGCACTGCGCAAAGGACATTGAAATGCTCACCTTCGTGGGCGTGTCTGTTTACATGTCAATCACAGCAGAGAGCTTCCTGGAGGCGCGGCTTCTCCAGCTCAGTGCCGCGTCAAAGTCGTCATCGAAGTGGGAATGCGTCATCAAATTGGAAAAAAAACACTTTGAGAAAAACAAAAAAGGAAAAAAACACTTTGAGCATGTGTATGAAGCCCAAATAACACTTTCATGATGTTTAAAGCACAGAAAAGTTAATTTAGCGTAACTATGGGCCCTTTAAGAGGAAGACGTTTAGATATAACAGAAGGGCTGCAGTCTGTTAGTCACTGTGAGTAAAACCAATGTCAGAATTGGGTTTCGAAACTTTAATTGGACTGAACATTCTGTGTTTTTGACTGTGAAAAACCAGAGGAACGCCCACGCCTCGTGTCTGTCATACCCCTAGGCTAGGGTATGACTCATGGGAAAACTGTAGTCAGAAAGGTACAAACCCACAACATTCTGGCTGTGAGTCAACTCAGCCCCAAAATATGAGTGTACAGTGAGTGGAATCCTATTCTCTAAACAAGAATAGTGCACACCTCTACCAAGCGCCAAATCTCCTCTTTGATATTGGCATTTATGTGGATCAGTGATCCTGATCATGGTACCGTCATCATTCACACTTTAAATCTTGGAAGAAATTGACATCCCATTAATAACAATACAGGAGGTCAAAATCGGTGGAACCCCCCATTTTTTTTGAAAAATGTTGTTGAAATGCGTAATTCAGATCCGATCCAGATGAAACTATGGGAATTAAGGACTGAAGTATGAATTGAAATTTTGCCAATGATGAGAGAGGGATTATTCAGTTTTTCAAACTGATCCAGAATCAGTACATTGATCTCCTTCAAAATGTATCCCATTAATAATGATGCAGTAGGTACAAAGCCATGGGCACCCCCATTTAATAAAAACAACACAAAACAAGATCAAAAATTAAAATTAAAATCACAATGAAATGCACAATCCAAATCTGATTTGGGGGAATTGAGAAACTGATTTCATCAAAATCTGTCAATGATGACGCAAGGTCTATTTTTAGTCAACATTTTGTCAAAATATGTGTCGTATTATTGACGTAATCACGCAAACAGACAAACCAAAAAATAAATAAATGCTGGTGAAAATATTACATCATTGGTAGAGGTAAATAATCATTTTTCTTTTAATTTACGTTAATAAAAATACTTCCTATAAATAGATTTGACCACAAGCATCACCACAGTGACATGAGTCTTCCTCTGCACCTGCTTACACAATCAATTTAACATGCATGGTTTTCAGGCAATCTTTCACGCGTGTATGATAATCATCATCATCATCATCATCATCATCAAAGAAGAGGATTAAAATGAGTGCTGATTCTATGGCTGTTTTTCATGCTGTCCCTTCTGCCTTCAGCAGTTTTATTCTCTGTGGTGAACTTTTACTTCCTCTCTGCTATCTATCTCATTCAGGTGGTGCATCTGCCTCAGAGGGATCTGGCACATCTGCAGCATCTGCACGTGGTCTTAGTGGTTTCTAGAGAAGAAGAAGGAGGAGGAGGAGCAGCACCTCTCTTTGCTTATACCGCAGGCCCAGACTTCCTGGTTGGGCTGAGAGGTCTTTAATGGAGCAGAGCTTGTGGAAAGCAATTCCTGTTACTATCATCGCAAGCAAACAGGGAGGGAAAAGCTCTCATATAATAAATATAAGTTGTGCACAACACTGTTGAAGACAGTGTAATATAATGGCCTGCTTTGCTTATCTGCTCCACATTATCCTCTCACACTTAACATTTCAGCACATGAAGGATATTGCGCTGCTCCAGTCAGCAGCTGATTGCTGATAATAACCGCGTGACTACAAATGACTGCGAATATCATCATTTATGGGAAGGCGAAGGCTTTCAAGCTCACTCAGGAACATTTTCAAAGGCCACATTCGACGTCTCCTTCTGTTTAATGAGAAAATTAGAGCGACGAGAGGAGTTGTTGACGATGCACACAGCAATGCAACCTGAGCTGGTAGCATTAAATATTTACTATCATCTTAAACCGGCTGGCATCACGACTTTCCCCGTGGAACAAAGACACAAATATCACAGGCGGGGGGGGGGGGGGGGGGGGGGGGAGGGGGTGTCGTGGGACGGCAAACACTTGTCATTTACAAAGGATGAGATCAGCACACAGTCATGGAGTATTTACTAAGTTATACAAACAGAAAATCAGCTCTTAAAGTAAAGCTAAAAGGTGTAAACACAAAACAGACAATACTACTCTTGTGTAATTACAATAATATTACAACATTGCATTAAATGAGTACATTTTAAGCATAGTTTCCACTTTCTTAGAGTATTTCAGAAACATGGATGCACTCAAAGAGTCTTTAGTCTGTTGTGGATTTTGGTCATCCTTGCTACACAAGTTCCAACTATTTTAAACCACGTGTAAAACTCACGGCCTGGGGGACAAATCCGTGTTTTTACAGCATCTGACTTAGCCTACATAGAAACCATGTGTCCTTGTGTACGTTATGAACTAATTCAGTCGTAGTTATTTCAGCTCCTAAAAATACACATATTAAATTAAGCTGCACAATATTTGTCAGGGCTCGCAGTTAGAAAGAACTCAAATTCTTCCCCAAATTCCTTCATTTTCCTCAAATTATTTCACAAAATTTGCCCAAATTAAATTAAAATTGTTCACAAAAACAAAGTGAAACTCCTGCAGGGAATGATACTTATTGACACTTAATAAAATTTCTCATTTTCCCCTGTTCATAAGGTAATCTGTGGCCGAACTGAAATTGAACAGCTCCGTATTTGGCCCTTAACTAAACTAAAACGAGTTGGACATCTTGGTTTAAAGCCAACTAGGTATCTAGAGATGAAGCCTATGTCCTAAAATAGGTTACACATATACAGGTGCTGGTCATTAGTTGTCAGTTATAATCATCAAAATTAAAATAAATAAAAATTGAAATATATCAGTCTGTGTGTAATGAATGAATATGATTTACAAGTTTCACTTTTTGAATGGAATTACTGAAATAAATCAACTTTTTCATGATATTCTAATTATATGACCAGCACCTGTATATATCAAATGAAGCATTTTCATGATTGGAAAGGAGCAGTAAGAAGAAAACAATTCTTATATATTTTTTTATAATATAATTATTATATTGTTTAATTGATGACCCCACCAACCATCCCCCATCAATCCACACTATTTTCACTGTTCCCTGATAACCCAAAAATCTGAAATTAAAATGTACAAATCACCCTACAAGTCAACTTTCTATAGCATGTTGGCTGATTGTTTTTTAAATTGACAAATATTTGTACAAACATTCCACAAATTATCTTCAGCGTGTCACAACATACTGTGTTGCATTGCAGTGAGGAAGTTTGTGGATATTGTGCACATGCAGCATCATAAGCATGAGCTGGTTTGATAATAAGTTATTTTAACATGCTAACACACTACTGACCTGTGCTAACACCAATATGTCATGTGATTGTTTAATTTTGTCAATACATTCTATCGCGTTGCTATATTTGTCATCTTTACAGGCTTTTTTTCTCCAGGGGTTTTGAAGTAACGACGTTGTCAGGTTTCCTACTATTTCTAATAGAGAAACCTGTTGTAGACATTTAAACCAATCTGGTGGAATCCAGGCCTTTCCCAGCTGTCCACCGGCCTTGTCTGTCCTCTACCTTTAGCTCCACTCTAATCCCCAAAGCTTTTCTCCCCCCCACCCCCCCCCCCCCCCCTCTCTCGCTCTCTCTCTCTCTCTCTCTCCCCCCCCATCGCCTGTGCTCCCTGAATTCCACACGCCCCAATGGTTCCACCCTGTTCCCACCCTTCTCCAGATTCGCATGCCTTTCCCTTTGCAGCATCCTAATAACGCCACTCACCGTGGAACCAGTGTTGGCGTCGACTCCATCCTCGTGCTGCACTTCCCAACAATGTGTTCTTCTGGCCTGGTGTTTAGCACCATGGGAGGTAATGGGAGGAAGAGAAAATATGAAGCAAAACAGGAATCAAAGGTTGATTAAAAAAGGAAATGAGAATGTGACACAAAAACCAAAACACAAAAACAGGTAAAAGTCATTAAAAAGACAATGTTACAACGTTTTGTTCCTCTACAAACAGTTCAAGGTTTAGATGCAGCTCGAGTGCTTTTAACTGCTTGGTTTCTCCTGTTTATTTTCAGATTGAGATTATAAACCAAAGGGTTTAGTGAGGTGTTCCTTATGATCACCAGGCCTCTGTTCCCCAGTCTGTGTCTGTTTCTACTCACCATCCATGCCATCAGCATACAGCCAAACATGCTCATCGCTGTCATACACATGACAAGCCTGGGCAGAGCTCCACCATCAGGAGACTATCCAGAAGAGCTCTCAGGCGCTACCTTCACCATAGTGCCATACATTTGGCTTTAGCCAGTCAAGGTCACCTGGTTAATCCCTCCTCACCTACTTTCCAAAGACTCAAATCAGTCGTTTCCTCCTTACCCACCCCCCATCTTTTCTGTCCACCATTCTCTCAATCCTCCTCTGACTCTATTTTTAACCTTCTTAAGCTGCACTGAAGGCATGAGAGGTTTATACTTCACCTTCTCTCTCTCATTACCTGGGTGCCGATTCACAAAGTCTGGTAATCCCGTATGGCTCCTGAAGCACAGATCACTGTTAGTTTGTAGGAGAACGCAGTGGAAGCAGAGAGCAGTCTGCTGTGAAAGATCCACCAACAAATCCAGATGTTTAGCCATCAAACAGAAACCACTCGAGTGCATATTGGACTGGTTTTCAGCAGATTTGAAAGTAACAGATTACAAGTACTCACGTTACTGTAATTAAGTTGCTTTTATGGGTACTTGTACATTAAAAAAAATATATATTACTAAATCAGTAATTTTACTCGCGCTTAAAGATGGTGGAAGACCCTTAAGGGAGTAAAGATCCCTTAGGAAGCTCTTCTTCTCTGCTTCATGCCGTCTACAAAAAGGCAGAGTTGGAACTGTCGCCCCCTGTGGTCACAGATTTTTTCGAGTCACGGATATTGTTTCATCTCCTTAGGTAAACAAACAAGGTTAAAATCAGTATCTTTGACTTTTACTGAATTTTTTAGAGCAACTAAAACAAGCACAAGTTGTCATTTTGACTGAAAAGCTGCTAAATGATCCAAAAACAGGCTGAATGCTTCACTCCTTTAGAAAACAATGGGGCTCCACGCATCATCAATCACGTGATTTCTAGATGGCGGCGCACAGGTCCTAAAATGGTTAGAGTCCCATTTTTAAAAGTTAATAAAACGAATATGGTGCAAAAATAATGCGTTTTGTTAGACATAGATCTACGAATAAGGACATTTAGAAGGTTTTAGGCCACATTTGTAAAAACAGTATAGGATCCCAACCGATACTGAGTCAATTATATATTTTTTGTTTTAAAATGATCAACGGACATTGTGAAGCAACAATAAATAAAATGACCAGACCACAATCAAATGCATCACATCATAGCCGACCAGTCAGATTAAACATGATGTACCGCGTGCAAAAAGCATTGAATGCCAGTTAATTTCTTAGTTTTAGAGTTCATAAATGTAGCTATACTTTGAGTCTGAGCAATTCATTATTTTGAATTGAATTCATTGACGTTAATATATTTTATAAAGACTTGTACATTTTGACAAACCTTTTATTTTATACAGATGCCTTTGTGAAAAAATAAATTAAGTTCCAATTTAAGATTTGGTCTCTTCCTTTTTAAGTTTATACATGAGATATTTACTGTATGCAAGGGAACCGTGGCAAGATTTATTACCAAAAATAAACATGGGGGGGTGAAAGTAACTAGTAACTTTTACTTTGAGTACTATTTAATTGAGCTACTTTTTTACTTGTACTTGAGTATTTTATGTATGACTTACTAGTAAAATTTAAATCAATAGTACTTTTACATGAGTAGGATGTATCAGTACTCTGCACATTTCTGCTTTTCAGTACATCAAATTGATTGACTGCATTCGCACTATACGACTGTACTTAATCAATAGATACAGAACCATTCAAAACTCCTTCTCCATTCCCAGATCATATGTATTGATCCAGATGTTTATACAGAGAGCAGCCTAACACTGCAGCCAGAACACACAGCTTTGTTCAAATCGAGATGATCGCTGGATGAGGCTCAGAGAAAAAGTTCTTCAGAATAATATTTAAGTGTTATTGAAATGACAAATGTTTCTAATTAACATGATAATATTCACACGATTCGTCACAATCACCCACTCACACAAAAATGTAGATTAATTCCCTTTGCAATGCTTGAACTTTAATATATTTAATAAGGATACTTGCATAAGCAGCAGTAGATGAATCCTCATATTATCCTCAAATAATACACTTTTTTACCCCCAGGGGTAATTTTATATGTAATAAATTGTAACCATCAAATTACAAAAGTGCATGAAATGTAAAGCAAAAAAAAAAAAAAAATGTCAACTTTAAAAAAAAATTAAATACAGCTTTGAATGGGATCAAATTGACCCCAAGAATAATCTTTCATCCAAATATTTTCTAATTTGGGGTGCACATTCATGACTTGATGTTGGTGATCAATCAATCAACACAGCTATAACAGCTTGGGGTCAAATTGACCCCAGGGAAGCACCAATGTGTGCAATATGTGTTCAGCACAAAAATGTAGATTAATTCCCTTTGCAATGCTTGATCTTTAATATAAAAACAGACAAGTAAAGGATACACTCATAAACAGCAATCTGGTGTCAATCTGACCCAGGGATCATTTTATGCTTAATCAATTGTACCCATCAAATTTGGAAAAGTAATAAAATATGAAGCAAAATAAATAAATAAAGTTATCTTTTTAATTCTAGCAATTTCATTTTATCTTCTTTTTTGAAATAATATGTTCAAGTTTTGTGTATTCAGACAACTTTTTTTTTTTCCAGATATGTTTCGACTGCCAACTGTCAGTCTTCCTCAGAGGTGATTGCTGTGACGTGTCCCTATGAGTTATTTCATGAGGAAAGCATCAAAGCATCTACGGATCTCTTTCATGTGTCTTTATGAGTTCTTTTTGCCCCCTGTCACCCGGTGGACTCTGGAGAAGAGAGTCCCAGGTGTGGGAGAGCAAAAAATGAGTAAGACTGACAGTTTCCAGTCAAAACATGTCAGGAGATCAAATTTTCTGAAAAAAAGTTGCTTGAAAAAATATAACCTTTACATATTATCATCTTGTTCTTTGAATTTTTTGGTTAAAATTGACCCCAAGGATAATAGGAGGGTTAAACGATGACTCGTGTTGCTAATATGAATTAGATCAGTTTTCTTGGAGGTCTGGCCTTGGTGTCACGTCTTTGTCTTTATTTAAACTGTATTATGTCAGGGTTAAAGCCATGACTCTATCAGTGCTTCTTAGAAACCTTATGTACTTGTGTGATTAGAGAAAGAAGCAGGGAACAGACTGCAGTGTCATGGCATGCTTTTATAGTCAGGCCTGACCTTCATCTGCACTGCCATTGGCTAATCTCTACGTCCACATTCAGGAGCAGCTAACACTCAAGTGCTCCTTGAGTTAGTGTTTCTAGGAGGAAGGTAATGTGTGTGGTGTAGGAAATGTTGGAAATTGATCATGGTGATGCTGAAACTACTGTGTCAGACAGTGTACAGTGAGGGCCGGGTTGGAGTGAACTAACCAACAGTTAAAATCACCAATGATTATTTGTGAGTGTTTGTTATTTAATGATGAAAAGTCAATGTGACAATCAACCTCACACCTCTAACTCTTAGCTTTATCTATTAGCGTCTCCTTTGCTATTTTAGGCTGTGGCAGATAAGAAAGTAATATGACTCAGTGAAGGGCTTCACTTGGTTTTATAGTTTACACCGCCCTCACATGGTCAACAAAGGTAATTACAACTGAGAGAGAGAGAGAGAGAGAGAGAGAGAGAGAGAGAGAGAGACTAGTGTGTAATGAAATATCAGATGAGTAAAACTGTACAGCTTAACTCAGTTGACTTGAAGATGAGATTTTTTATTATTATTATTACTTCAATATGTTAGTATTTGAGCACTGTCTGTGCCCTTAAATCTATGCTGAGAGTAAATATTCACTACTCCCTGCCAGCAGGTGGCATTAAAGGCAAACCAGGACTTGTTAGTGATAACCTTTCTTACTGTACATTATGGAGGTAGATTTGTGTCTTTATTATTAAATTTTTAAAAAGTGTTTAAATACAATTATTTAGGTCTTAAATTTGTATTTTATTTTTGCATTTAAACACTTTCTTTGATTGAAAATAATATTTATTTTTGATTGAAGTTTGATTGAAAATGTTTTTTTTTCTATTGAAGTGATTTTTTTATGACTTTTTTTCAATTGAATGATATAATTCAATTCAACTTTATTAATATAACCCTAATTACAACAAAGTAATCAAACCGTTATCCAAATAATAAATTCATAATAAAAAGGAAAAAAACCCAACAAGATCCACATGAACAAGCTTTTAGCGACAATGGGAAGAAACAACTCCCTTTTACCAGGATGAAAGCTCTCGTATAAATTGTTCCTGTTGTAGATGATCACATAGTTGACCTGCAAGGATTTTTTTTTCAAGAATTTTGGAAAACAAAAGGAAGCTTGGATATTGGCCTATAATTAGACAAGTCACTTGGTTTTTTTAAGGAGAGGTTTGATTACAGCACATAACCTGTTACAAGAGATGTATGGAAAAACATATTTAAATAGTGGAGTTGGGATTGGATCCAAAAGACAGGTTGTTGGTTTAAACACTAACTATTGAGGTCAGTTCAGATAGAACAATTGGAGCGAAACTATGTAAATAAAAGCTGCATGTTGGGTAATTTCAGGAGCTACTTTAAGAAATTATTGAGCACACCTGCAAGGGGGACATTAACTTTGTTTCTAATTGTTAGAATTTTATCAGTAAAGAAGTCGATGAAGTCGTCACAGCTCAGGATGACAGGAATATACGATTCGACAGAGCTGTGGCTTTTGGTGAGCCTAGCTACAGTGTTGAATATAAACCGAGGATTATTATTGTTTTCTTCTATTAAAGTTGAGTAATACAAAGTTTTGCAAATAGCTTTTTTTTTTTTCTAAGCTAACAAACTCTTTCTCCAGGCAATAATAACTCCTACCATGTTTGAAGAGAGCCACTTCCTTTCCAATTATCGCAGTGACTGTTTTAAAAGATGCAATTCAGATTTATACCAGGGAGCAACCTTTTTATGATGTATCGTCTTCTTTTACCCCGAAGCAACAGCATCCAGAGCTGTGTGCAGTGACAACATTGCACTGTTGACAAGATCATCTATTTTCTCTGTCATAAGACATTGATAGCTACTCTTTGTTAATATATCATATTGATCAGAGATAAGCAGTGATGGAACTACATCTTTAAATGTAGCTACAGCTTTTTAAATAAATAATTTATTTAGGCTGTTTTCATCATCCACATGACTGTTAAAGTCACATACTATGATAGTTTTATTGGTGCTCAACGCCATATCAGTGAGAAACTCAGGGAATTTGGAGAGAAACTCAAAATGTGGACCAGGAGGATGGTAAACTATAACCAGTAAGATGGGTTTATCTATTTTATTTCTGGGATTACAAATTTCAAGAGAAAGGCTTTTGAATTAATTATGGTTAAGTTGGTTTTTGGGGTGACTGATAAGGTAGAGTGAAAAACTGCTTCCACTCTCCCTCCCCGACCGCCCTCAAAGGGCATATGGTGGTTATCATAACTGGGAGGGCTGGCTTTATCAAGAGCAATAAAATCTTCATTTTTGAGCCATGAGGCATAATAAACTTAATTGATGGTCAGTTATAAAATCATTCACTAAGAGAGATTTAGACAAAAGCAATCTGATATTTAATAGTCCACATTTAATAGTTTTTTTTTTTTTTTATTGTTTCGTGTTCCGTTTGTAGTTTTAATTTTTATTAGATTTTTATGGTTCACTCCTTTACAGTGGGTTTTAGTTTGAACTGCATGTTGCTCTATACTGCTCAGCACAGTGTTTATGGGGTATATGCGCTCTGTGCTTTGAGTAAGGGGCTTATCTATGGAGGTGTTTGTAGCAGCCTGTTTATTCTCAGCTAGTCATGCATGTGTAGAGCTGTGAATCACAGAATTAAATTAGATTTTAGCATTTGCGCTTCATCTACATTTAGGATGAACACTAAGTTTTTAATACACATGAAATTATGGAGTTTGCAGCAATAATAGACGGAAATCTACCGCCATAGTAGTATATTAACCATTTTTTTGACCATACAACTATTTTTTAAACATTTTTAAATAAAAAAAATCTTAAAATTTAAAATTCAGTAAAATGTTCCCATTTATTGTTAGTTACTGAAATTCAATAAAAACAAAAAAGTCACGGTCACAAAAAAAAAACTAAACTGTTTTTGTCATTTGAAGTTTATTTATTGTTTTTAATCATTGTATATTCCTCAATTTTTTGCTTTGAACTTTATAATCTATTTACATTGTTATTGAATTTGTAAAAAGTCACTCATGCTTTATAGTTTTTTTTTGTTTTTTTTTTTAAGACCAGTGCAATGTTTGTAAGGTTTGGATAAATTACATAAGGATTTTTTTTACTGCATGATATTTAATAAAATGGGCATCATCTGACAAAATTTTCATGAATGTTATGATGCAAATGAAAATAGGAAAAAAAAAAAAAAGTCATTTTAGTCATTTTAAAGATGTGTTTGAAACATTTGTCTTGGCCGTACAGTCACAATACTCAATGTTTGTAAATGAAATAACTTGCAATAATAAGTTGTGATTTTTGGAAAATTAAAAGTGAGTACATACTGTATATACAGTAGGAGAGATACTACATACTGTATATGGTATATTTTTTATGCATTTAAACCTTTTTTAACTAAAAGAATTGCAGTTGCATAGAAAATGTAGGCATCACATCACTGACCCTTTTATAAACAGAAAAGTTCTATGCATGGTAGGTATGTATGTGAGTAAACTCACACAGACGGAAAAGCATTTATGTCTTCAATCTGTATGGAAACATTGCAAATCCAATGGCCAAAAAAATGTTCTCCAAAGGAAAATGGTGTCGCAAGAAATCTAGAGATTGTGTCAAGTCTCGAATAAGCATGATGAACATTTATTGAATCAACAACTGAAAAACAACCCATAAGTAGTAAAAAAATGATTAAAATCAACATGATTCCAGAGAGATAAGCACTTATTTCAGAGACCACTTAAATACAAAAAAAGATCAGGTTAGCACAAACATATACAGACGCCGTAAAATGATAATGAAGCAGAAAAACTTAACTATTGGCATTCTTAACACTTGATGTAGAAAAAGCAGGTAATCTGTTGCAATACCAGAAGATTCATAAAGCAAATGTCTCATATTTCACTCGTTTTTAGCCAAATCCAAATAACAAGATGTAAATAGAAACACAAAACGTGTTTAGGTAACAGATATCCTCCAACATATACTGAACAAAATATGGCTTTCAAGATGGACAAAAGCGAGTGAAAAAGTTTATGTACATGCACATGAAAAACCAGCAGCGTGGCCCTCTCTTCCAAATGTCATATCTTCTCAGTCCTTGGGTTTCACGATGTGAGGTGATGTACAAGCCAGGTAAGGGTCAATATTTGCTTCACATTCATAACCTGAGTAAAAAAAAATAATCAACAGCCAATCACATTAAAACAACCTTTCTTTGAATTATGTACAGCTTGGGGTATATAAAATTCCTTTAGCTGTATCTTGCACAGTAGGCAATATGATCAATTATATTATCTTAAGTAGGTGATCATTGATATCATTCAAAGGATGGTCACACATTCAAACTAGACTAATTCAGTGGTAATGTTTCATTCTCAAAAGGCGTCAAATGTTCACATTCCCATGTCATCAGAGCTAAATTTTGCCTTTTTCTTTCTAGCAGAAATGAAATCTTACACATTCAAACAGACAAACGTTGATTGTTTGATTGGAGAGTCGTCCGTACTTCACACAAACATGGCTTCTGACACAAAGCTGTCTCCGTGGTTGATGTTGGAGCCAGAGTTATGATCCCGACGGTCGGGGTTTGTTTGCATGTAAGGGGGCGGGACCTCGCTGTTGCCGGGGTCGTCCCAGCCCGATGGAGCAGCAGAGTAATAATGTTCTCTGCCATATTCAGGTGCACCCGCATCCTCGTCATCATTGTAGGTATCCAGGTCCTGGAAATGGTAAGTAACAGGAAGTTTGGATTGATCAGGTGCAGGGTTGGGGTCAACTGTAATTGTAATTGATTGTGATTGATAATTAATTACAATTATGGTGTAATTATAATAATGTTATTGTAATTTAAAAAATCTATTGCTGTTGTAATCGTAATTGAAATGTAATTGAGTTCAGATAATTGACTTTGTAATTGCAATTACCATGGAAATTCTATTAGAATTGTCAATTTAATTAATTTGATTAAACACAAAAACAGTTCTATGGCTTACACATGTGTAGTTAATTATTAAACTATGTTTCATATGAAGTTTTCAGCAAGTTTTCTCACTACCCAGCAAACCGTCACACTTCTACACTTGTACAGGTGGTAAGGGTTAGAAGAGTTAGAGTTAGGATACAATAGAATGTTATTTAAATAGGAACAATACAAAGAGTAACAATAGTGTGAATGTAACTGATGTTACACTAACATGTAAACGTAAAGATGCCAAAATGACGTTGTAAAACACATACAAAAGTCCATACGATCCTCACAACACTATGTGGTCTATTCTCCCATGTGTGTAAGTCAGAAAAACTGCACAGCGGTGCTGTTTTTGGTGCGCCTTGATCCCAGTTACGCACTGTAGGTGGAGCAGCCCTGAAATGTGGCCGTTCCCATTCAAATCTGGCCTTATGCGCATTCTCTCTTCTGCTTACGTTCTTTTCCTCTTACGCGCTTGTGAACCTGGAATAAGTGCAACGCCCCGATAAGGTGAAACATAATATTGAACTCGAAATATGCACACACAAACTCATGATATTGCAAAAGAGACTCTCAGAAAATATATATATGTTCACATTTAACAGTTCGAAACGGGACAAAATGTGTTACATTTAATTATATTTTATCCATGCCATCCTCTCCTTTTACTGTAGGGCGGTGGGTGCTGCGTCGTGGAGCTGATCAGCTGTGATCACCTGAGTTGCGCCTCAGCTGCTGCTGCTGCTGCTGCTGCTCGATAATGAAACTGACAGACGTCAGACTTCTGTCCACGTTGGTCACAGTGATGTCCAACTATTTTCATACTATGTCCAACGTAAAGCCACAGTTTGATCTACTGCAGAGTAAATAATAAGTGAAGCTGTCATATGCGGAGGTTGATGAAATGCCCATGAGAGGATGGATCAGAAACTGTTCCCACACATATTTAAATGAGGCTCAGCTTCAGTTCAGACTTGCTTACATCAGCTCCATAAGGCACTAAACAATTTATATTTAGAACTCCGTGTTCCGTGATTTCTAGACAGCCCCAAAAAAATGACATTGTGACCCAGTCCGTCTCCTTTGCTTCAAACTGCCTTCTATCACAGACTATATGCTTTTGGTTCACTTTTGCGCGGTGGGCGTGTCAGGAGCCTGGACCGGAGAATACGCGCAGGAGATAGGCGCGTAAAAAAGCGCAGTCCAAATAGGAGAATAGGCCCCTATATGAATAAAAGTTTCTAAAATTGTAATTTAACTTTAGTAATTGAGAACATAATTGTAATTTAATTTTAGTTGAAAAATAATAATTGCAGTTTATTTGAAAGAAAAAATAAATAAATTCCGGATACCATAATTGTCATTGAATCGGAAGTGAACATGGAAAATTGAAAATGTAATTGTTGTTGATAAATGTAATTCACACCAACCCTAATCAGACACTGGTAGATCCGCAAATGTAAAGCTTTACACTCAACTATGATGTGATCTACTGGTTAGCAGACAAATATTGAAATTCTTCAATCACATGTAATAAAAAAAAATAAAATATTTTCCATTTTTTTTTGTAGTGAATGTAGGTTTTTAATAATTTTTATTTAAAGTTTGTGGGCACAACTTTCCTTGATACAAATACAAAAAGTAAATCAGCTTTGACTGCAATAATAATGTGTGAAAAATATTTTATATTTTGTATATAACACATTCTTAGCAGTGAGAGTAAATCAAAAGATGCTGTGATTGAAGTGAGTGTGAGGTTTCCATACACACCACCTCAGTCACACAATGGAATCATGGGAGAAATTATTCAGCAGAAGCTGTATTTACGAAAATAAAATTGAATACTAAAATGATTTGAAGTGTGTCGTTTTGTTTAATACCATGTGGGAAACAAAGAAAACATTTTTTTTTTTACAGGTTTTGTTAGTCACTTCTGTTTAAAAATATCAGTCCTTATTTGAATATGGCTTTGAAAAATACTGAACAATCCCAAATGTATCATTATTTTGCGCATTTGATTGAATTCAAAGTAGGTCTCTTACTGTATGCTATTTTCCTTTCCATCAACAATACAATCTGAAAGGTTTTTGTGCATATTTTCATCATATTTGTTTAACTCAACTTAAAGACTTAAATGCAAGTTCCCAGTATCACCCATTGATCCATGTGTGTACCGTACTATACATTAAAGTCTTTGCATTACAAATACATGGGAGCTGTTACTTACTGTGACGGGCTCTGGAGGACTCTGGGTGGAATAGTTCTGGCTCTGCAGAGGTGTGCTGTCGCTCACTGGAGCAGGGTTTGTGTGCACCGGCTGAGCAGAAACACACACACAAAAGTTTATTACTTACATTTAATAATCCTGGACTGTACTGTCAATGCCAAGTAAACTGACAGGGACTTTACCCTGTTGGCTGTGTTATTCTTCTTCTTCGGGGGAGGGGGCTTGTACTTTGGTGGACCACTACAACATAAAGCAAGACAACATGTAGAAGGCAACACATGCTGCTTTTTTGATGGTTTCAAAAAAACAAAAAAAAACAAACAATGATACAAGCTCAGATGTACTCACTCTCCATTGAGTTTGTTGGCCCTGTGTTTGCGGTACATTGCTATGGCTGTTCCAACAATGGCCAACAGCAGAATGACTCCGATGATGGCGCCGATGATGGTGCCTGTGGTTGGACCTTTCTCAGGGCGCCTTGTACCTGAAAACAAGAGACGAAACAGACGTTAGATAAACACCAAACAGTTTCAACATACATACTGTACTGTACATCCCATGTGCTAGGGTAGTGATTATAAACACTAAAGCTTCTGATTCTTTTCATTCAGATCGTTTCGCTGCAGGAAACTCCTTCCACGCTGCTGAATCGGTGTGAACATCAATGACCTTCTGCCACCCTGGACACAAACTTTTCCAAACACTCTCCTCTGGCACAACCTAATATTACACATTGCAACTTGCAAAAGCATGTATAAATGTACAAATCATCATATCCCTTCAAAAAAAAACAAAAAAAAACAAATCCATCGTTCTTTTGCTCATATTTCTTTGACACTCTTTAATTCTTAACCCACTTAGGTGCGACCGTTAAACTCAAAACCTACTTATTTGCTAAAGCATATGCTGTATAATAGCGTTAACTTAAAGCGGACAGGGTCTCGTCTGTAATGATCGCTTAGATCATTACGAGTACAAAGTCTTGTCTGTAGTGGTAGCCTTTCAGACCATGGCAGACGCCGCAAGACGTTTGACGTTAACCTAACCCCTAGGAACGAAGCCCAAAACCATGCGGACAGACCTGCTAATAGTGTATCATGTTTTTCTGCAGTCTGTGCCTTCTCCTCGCCCTTCTCTCTCTTTCCTGCTTCAGGTGTCTTGGTGTTGGAGCTGGCAGTTCCTGATCAATGGTTCGTGGCTGGGACACTCTGATGGTTTATCCTTCTGTCCACTAACCCCAACAAATCAAAGCGGATGGCTGCCACCTCTGAACCTGCTTCTGCTGGAGATTTCTTCCCATAAAAAAAGAAGAGGGAGTTTTTTCTTCACACTGTCGCTAAGTGCTTGTTCATGTTATATTTTGTTTAGCGCACTGAGATTACTTTGTTGTAATTTGCGCTATATAATTAAAGTTGAATTTAATTATGTTTCCTTTTGCTACTGGTCGCACTGTTATTCTTATTATTGTTATTGTTTTATTACGCTGTGATCTTTTGCTGCTGAGATACGGCAAATGTCCCCTTTGTGGCACTCTTATGAAGGTCTTCTATCTCCATATTTAACGCTTGCTTCAATTCACGAAAAAAAAATCATCCTATTGCGTAAATTAGCAACCCGTCATCCGCTTCAATTTCTCCACACTTGTCACCAGACTGGTTTAATCGATTACACAACACAATATGCACAATAATTACACCACATTGCATTCTCATCTTATATAAATAGTCGACTCTTTCCCACCCCTTCAATTGTCCTACCCTGACTTCCTCTTCCCTGTTCCCTTCTGCCTCACCAAGGTGTGACAATGCCCTCTTATTTTATAACCTCCTTTTATTAAAGTTTTTCTTACCCTTAGGGAGGGCTGGTGATGGTCACAATAATTAAATTAAATAAATTATTTTATTCAATTGCAATAATAAAACATGCATTGCTGTCACGAAAAGATTGCACTACATGCAGTGTTGACCTTCAACAGCATGTGCAGACAAGGTGATTTTCTTAATCTCGTAGCATCATCAAACGTGAAATCAGTAAGGAAAAGCATGAAACATAAATACAGTAGCTGCTATATGTGGCATGTACAGTAATAGGAAATACAATTAGATCTAAGAGTCACTTTAGACATGAGTTTTTGGTATTTTGACTGAGAGTGATTGTAGGACTTGTTTATTTGCAACCGCTGAGGGAGGAGTGGTTTTTGGTCCCAGTGGAGGAGGTCTATAGCGCCGCCCAGAGGGCGACAGTTGAAAGCAGTGGAAAAATAAAGTCTCTAATTTTCCTATAGATGCAGAACAACAGTAGAAGTCATGCCTTATTGATTTGCATCGTCTCTAGTTCCGCCATGTCTGAACATATCAAACCCAGATGTAATGAATGTGTATGATGCTCTGCAGACCACCTGTGGCACAGTCAGTCCCCCTTTCCACCTGCTCACCTTTAGTTATATGAAACGTACTCGGGTTGAGTTAATGAAAAACAGTAAAGGAAGGGGGCGCCCAGGCATTCCCAGCTGACAATAGTGGAGAGTCGGAGGAGCTTGTGATTCATGTTCAGCAGCGTTTCTTCTGCTAAGTTCACCAACCCTGCACAGTGGTTGCTAGTTAGCTGGCAGCTGCTGAGAGCCTCTAAACACACACAAGAATGGTAATGATCTCCTTACTGGCTTCATGCTTTGAAGGAGGAGAGCGGTTAGAAGCTTTGGGAATAGCAAACCTCGAGTACGGAGTCATGCCATTCTTAGGATCAGCACGCCCAAAGCAAGGAGTGAACATCCAAGATTAGCTTCTTTTTTTCAAACGTCCACTTCAGGCTAGGAAGCAGAGTTTAACAACTATTAAAAATAATTAAAAGCCCTGTAACGTTAGACTGTCAGTGAGATAACTGAAGTATAACTGCAATGGAAGTCCCATTACTGGGAATAGTTTAATAATGTCAAATAGAAGGAAAGGCAGCATTGGAAATGAGTTTTTGTAACAGTGATTGGTTTGATGAGGGCTTCGAGTCACGTTGGTGATTAAGTTCAACCAGAGGAATCAAGCAGAGGTGCTCTTAATGAACCATGACCGCACGCACGCACACACACACGCACACAGTGTCTACTGAAGGTGCCACCCAGCTCATTATGTCCAGTATTCCCAGGGGATTATGTTAATGAGAGAGTGGTAAAGGGCAGCGAGGATGGCAAGGGGACCTGATTGAATGCTGTTGGTGCTTTAATTACAGTCCTCTTCTAACAATAGACTACTATGAAAACCATCAAAAAAAAAAAAAATCCTTTTTTCCCCCACATGTACAAATGCTTTCTAATGATGGAGCCTTTTTAAGTTTCTCATTACCACCATACAGAGAATTTCCAACTACTGACCTTACATGTGCTGCTTTGATTATCGCCTTTCTTTCATGCTTTTTTTTTTTAATTGTGGTGAATCATTTAAAAAAAAAGGCTGCATTTGGAGGACAATGCACGTGTCAAAACCATGATGTTGCCATATTTTGAATAAAAAAACACACAAAAAAGGAAATTAAGGAGCAAAAATAAAAAATAACAATAATAAAAACTGGATTAGAGCTGTACCTGTGAAATCAAAATGTCAAATTACAACCCTTTGAAGCAATGTGAGATTTCAAAATGACTTCTTTTTTCCAAGAGATGAGCATGAAAATCCATTGGGGTGAATGAAGTTAATTAAGTTGAGTGGATAAATCCAGTGGGTTAAAAACAAGTTTCACATTCTTTATTTCCCTATAGTGTCAAATGCATAGCGTGCAAGATCCTAGAGACCATGTTTGGTGCCCTGATTGCATCTAAAGTAGCTTTTCTAGTTCTGCGGGGACAGAAAACACCACAACACACACATGCACACAAAGAAGAAAATAACTTATCACTGAATGAGGAAAATCCTTCTTCAAGACATCAAGTCCTTTGAGGCTCATTCTTTCATGATATGGGGAACATTTTAAGGAATAAAGGGAGTTAGAATGGGTAATAACTAGTCTATTTTATGTATTCTATATTTCCATCTGTTCATCTATAAACCTGCTCATCCAGTGCAGGAAAATGACTGGGTCTCTCAAATAGATTGGAATGAAAGGTGAGAACCATAGCTAATTTTAAATATATGACCTATTTTAAAAGTTTCAAAAGAAAAAAGAGGTTCAAGCCTGAAATCAACTGTAGGATTAAGAGCTTGTAAAGCCAAGCCTTCAGTTTCAGCTCACCTGAAAAAAATAAATAAATCAGTGGGAATCAAAGGGAAATTTTGTCAGTAAAAAGGTCTTTTTTTTTTCATTTTTCATATTCAACTTGAGACACTTTTTTAATGTTATAAATGATGAATAAATAAAATAATTATTTTTTTTTTTTTTTCAAATACCATATTAGATCTTGAGTATTGTAGAGTGATCACGGTGTAACATCCAACTTTGTTTATCAATAATGGCACGAATATCTTTTACTGTCTTCCCGTCACTGTAAATATAATAATTTTTACTGCCCAACATTTTGATTTGTTTTGTGTATTGTATGTATAACTTTATCAGCAGACTAAATGAGACGGAAAACAGAGTCATGCTTATGTCAATCAAAATTGTATACAGTACAGAACACTTTTAAATTATCATGTTTTTCTACTGTGGCTTGTATATATTGTCAGTTTATCACAAACTATGAGTCTGAAATAAATCTATCTATCTATCTATCTATCTATGTTACCACCACAACAGTTCTCTGTACGTGCAAAAAATAGATGGTTAATAAATACTAATAAAAATAAATAGATTTCTGATGCTGAGTGAATGTGATGACCAGCAACAAATGCAGCATAATCTTTCTACCACAGGGGGGTGCTGTGTCTCCTCAAAAACTAAAGGTCCGACTTTTCAAACTTGACACCTGTGCTTCATGTTACAGTTTCCTCATTCCTGTGCTGTGTCTGTTCACCATCACACCCCCTCCTAGTTTCAGGCGCCTGGTTTTTTTTTCTCTTGTTTTTTTTTTTTTTAGAAAGATCTACAGACCCCCCCCACACACACACACACACCTCCCATTTGTGTTTGCTCTCTCTTATCTCAGTGGCGTCATTATCCAGCCAGTGCCGGATTCACTCCAGCAGGTTTCAGGTTGGTAGCTGTTCTCAGCTCACAGATAACCTCTGATAGTGAAGAAAAGCTGCAGGAAAAGAGGCCAAATTGAAGGAAACCCACGGCGAGATTGTGTGTTAGTGACTTGACTCGAGAGCGTGCCCTCATGTGTTGGCCTCTGGACACCAGCCATGTCTTGCACTAATGAAATAACACACAGTGTGTGTGTGTGTGTGTGTGTGTGTGTGTATTCATGTGTAGGGTAAGACAGCTAGCCAGCCAGCCAGGCCTGTTAAATCAGCAGTTCTCTACCAAGGACATGCAACCAGACAAACAAATTACCCACACAAATCATGTACTTCAGGAGCACCAGACGAAATGTGCGATAAATACACAACATTGTAGAGAAAGAATGGAAAGGAATCCTGTGCTACATCCTCATACCTCACTCTGACATGTTTACACAAACACACAGGTCTGCAGCACAACCTTTGCCCTCCTGCCTTTCCTTTCAAGACATGTCTGCACAAAGACACATCAACATACACATTAAGACAAAAAAAAAAACACACAATACCAAGAACACACTCACTCACAAATCAGTGGAGACAGAAAAATCTGCTTCAACCCAACAAGGTGACTTTTCTTCTACAGTGAAAGAGAACGAGAGGACAGTTCAAAGTTCAAACTCAATAAAAGGTCAGCAGCCCTCCAGTGAGCCGATCAATGCCGTTACCATCTAGATAGAAAGACACCTTTCATTTTCCATACATGAGCCCTCTATTGCTCAGCCTGCCTGGCCAGCAAGTCAACCGTAGACCACCTCTCCCCTCGGGATGGCAGACGAGTGGGAGTGCAGGAAGAGGAGGAGATGAGGCTGCATGGTTGGCTGACACGAACAGAAATGACTGAAGAACTACTTCAGCATGTTGAAAATACCTCCAAACCTCTCGAGCTTTCCAATTCATGCATGGTTCTAGCAGCAGCAGCAGCAGCAGTCGGAGGCTAGTTTTTGTTATTGCTTTCTTTCCTCAGTCTCTAAATCTCCATTTCAAAATACCTCTGGGGGTAAGCAATACCCACCAGTGGACAGATTGGCATTTTAAAGCCCAATGCATGGAGAAAAGGTGCTCAGTGAAAGAAGATTCACTCAGTGGAGCAAAAAGATGCTAAGGAGTCCAAACACAGGAGCTCAGGAAAAGGAGACATGGAGGTGAAAGAAAATGAATCTAAAGTGGAGGGGAAGGGTTAGGCAGTGGGTAAAGCCTACTGAGATGAAGGCTGTGATTAAGAGGCTGGCTTCAGATAAATCCAAAGGGATTTCCAAGCTCCTCTCTGCAACAGGCTGATCACACACCGAGGGGATGAAGCAAAGAGCGGGAAGACAAAGATCTCCCATCCCTGTCTTTCCTCGCTCAATCCCTTGTTCTCTCTCTGTGTTGAAGCCTCTCCCTGAAGGGATTAAGGTTAACATGTTGGCCTATCCTCCACCTCCCTGGATGGTCATGGCTTTCCTCGGCTTTCTTTCACTTTATTTTTACCAACCCTGTCAACTCATCCTATAACTTCAGATTTACTAAATTGGCATGCCTGATAACCCTGTTTTTTTTTTTTTTTTTAATGACGCTAAAGCCCATTTGTACTTTGCCTGAACTCCAACTGACCAACCTTCAAAATCAGATTCCTGCCGATTTGCAGAAGAATAGGTTTATATGCAGTTGGTTGTGGTTTAAGAGATTAGCAGGCTGCAGCTCTTTAGAAAAACAATCCCACTATAGCGGGTGATTGAATGCGTTTCTAATGGGTTATCTTGACTTTGTAAAATGGGCCAGTTGACCAAACTATTTAAAAGTCTGAGAGATCCTGTTGGCTTGGCTTGATGCAGTAATGGACCATGTGGTTGAGCTGATGTAGACTGTTCCCATTTGTGATTTCTTTTAATGTTTTTACTATTTTAAGTCCTTCCAGTCAAAAATCAGACCTTACTATGTGCCGAGAAGAGTGCATTTATATAGATAAATCCTCCATATTGAGTCACATCAGCTCTATTACAGCGAGGGAGTGGAAAAAAAAACAACTTTTTCTCTCTGAAATCAGTTGTTTTTAAAGTTGGTCCCTGCTGTTTTTCAAGGTGTCAGAAGATACTTTGGGCCAGAGTGAAGCAAAGTTTCCGTGTAATGAGACAAACTGGTTTAGACTGAAACACAAGCCTTTTGAACTCAGCCGAAGACAAAAGACTACAGTATCACCAGGCGTCGAAAAACACAAGGCAGCCACAGCGACAGCAGAGTGCCTAGAGATGAGATTAGGACCGAATGAATTGATGGTCTCTGAAAGAGATTAAGATAAAGAACAGTACATGTAATCTCATTCCTAACAAAGAAAAAAGAGGAATTGTAGTCTTTAGATGTAGGGGTTAACTAGTTTATAGAATACTGCCTGTCCATCCAGAGGTGCATTCATTGAGGTTGAAGTGTGTCTATACCCAGTAATACAGTAATCCAAATAATCAAATGATGACTGCAGGGCCAAAAAAAAGAGATGAATCAGAGCTGTAGGGGAACAGAACTAGTCAAAGTACCCACACACACACACACACACACACACAAATAATTCACAATCAATGCAAGTACGCCAGTGTCGAGTGTTGCTGCTATTTCTGACTTTAATTTGACAGTGTTTGGAGCACGGCAGTACCTACTCCAAAGATCACCGTCATCCGCTGACCCTCGTTTGCAATTCACTGCACTCGTGATGTCGTTACAATTCATTTCAGCAAGAAAACAAATCACGTCTGATTGATTGTGCTTGTTCAGACAACATGTCCGGCTAAACGGCTCAGGGAAGAGATCGGACTGGAGGAAAAAACACGGGGCTGAATTTGTCTGTGTGTGTGTGTGTGTGCATGTGTACAAATCAGTCATGCTGGTCATTTCTAATCTACCATGCTTTCTGAGCTCAACCTTGTGTATCTCAGCTGGGGATTAAAACCATGTCACTGAGGAGCACTTAGTGCACATCCTGTATCTGTGTGTGTATGCGTGTGTGTGTGTTTTGAAAATCTAAAAATCAGTGGGATAGAGACTTGATATGAAAACTCTGTTGTGTGTGTGTGTGTGTGTGTGCGCCCTCTCCCTCCCTGGGGAGGCAGTGTGTTCCCTGCCACAGTGCATCAAAGCACATTCAGTTGTCTAGGGGGGAGGCAGGGACTCTACCTCCCTTCTTCCATCTCTTCCTCTTCTCCTTTTCATGCCTCCGTCACATCATCTCCCTCGCTTTCTGACAAGGTCGCCGCTTCCCTCGTGCTGTCTTTGTCAATATTTACTGTCCACTCCACAATGGCATGCAGGTACGGTACATGCATGCGAGCGACCAGCAGAGAAGGAAAGGGAGTGCTGCATTAGCCAAATGTGGTCAAGAAGCAACTGTGCAAACAAATAATGGCCTTGACCACTCTATAGCTGCAAACCCGCCTCATAAATGAAAGTTAATGGATAGAAAGGAAGAGAATTAGCAGAAATGAGTCTTGTAAAACTCTGAATTTAGCAGAAATCACATTAAAGTGGTAATGATACATTTCATGTATGCTTTCAAAACTCAGCTTTGAACCAAATACCTGCTTCATTACAGCACTTTTGTTACAATGTCTCTAATGTGATTATAAAGATATTTAATTTGACTTTAAAGCACCGATGATTACCTGGAGATACATTTAATTACACTTGTTGTGTTTGTGAAAGACTGCAGTAGAATACACTAATCTCTCCATTAATTATTAGGGCTTCATGCATTTGCCCGATGGCTGTTTCGGCTCCTGGAAGAAACATTTTTATCGAACATTACATTTCAAAGGACATCTGGAAAACATCGCCAAACAAACTGATCAAGTGAGGATGGGAGCTATATTTAATAAACCTGCATGGAGAGGAAATGCATAGTCGAACTAATAGCTAATTATTAAGAAACATCATTGCTAACATCACTAGAAAAAAATTATGAAAAATATAAAAGTGCAAGTACACCCCTATGTTTTTGCTGACCTGCCACTAGGGGGAAATTAAAAAAATGCCTCGATTATAGAGTTGCTCCTAGAGTATTTAAGACACACCCAGTCACAGCAGCCCCGCCTCCACAGCGCTGCACAGTTCCACATGGAGCCGTCAATCAATGCTCACTGAGGGCTGTGAGAGTAGGAAACCTAGTCCCTCCGCCCATCTTTATAGGAGGGGCGGGGCCAACAGTGATTATCCAAAATGACATCACCGATCTAATCTCATCCAAAATGAAATTGCAAAAGCTGCCTTTCAACTCATAGAAGTCATTCATTTTGACATTTTACAACTCAGGGGCTCAGGATTGTGTCCAGCTCATTCTACTGAATCAAACTTTGTCATTAATCAGGGCCGTGGTTCAGTAAGATAAACATGCCTGAGAGAAGAGTTGGAAAGGGAGCCGGCAGTGTTTAACACACAGCTGAAGATCATTCAGCCATCTCATCTGAAGCCGTCCTGCATTTTAGCTAAGTGGCTAACTTTAGCTTGGACACTACAGAGGCTGCAGGGGAACACTAGCATTGTGTCTGCAATCATTACCGGACTCTGCCTGCGATGTAAAACACCTTCCTCCTGGAGCAAAGTCTGTTTTCTAATCCCTTATCGTAGTACACGGTGCGCCGTGATGTCCTCCAAATTTCTACACCACGCCTGATTATTTAGCGACAGATTCAGAAACTTTATTTATCCCCGAGTTTCAGTTACATTCTGTCCAAGAAAACATGAAAAGACAAATAACATGGGAGTGCCTAAAAACGCGGGGGGTCTGAGAAATCCGGCGCAGTGATCAAAACGCAGCACATAGTTGCACTTTAGGTGGCCACGTCAGGTTTCAGGATGTCAAACAATGACATTTAAGGTGATGAAGGTTGTTAAACAATAAAGAGTAGAAAAAGCAGAGCAGAGGCTGGTTAATGTGCGCACATCTCTTTTAAGCTACAAGTCAAAATACTGATTCATCTTCTCCACTCAAGTGAGAAACCAGAGGCCCTGAAATGTACTTAAAAGATAAAAGTCAACAGTAACCCTTTGAAAGACATCTCCACCAGCTGTTTCTGTTCGCAGAGCCAGAAACTTCAAAGATTTCTCCTAAATGAGAGGGAATGACTCCAAGCTCTGGATGTGCATCGTCGCCGGTGTTATCTGGTTCACTTTGAGTTAAGAGGCTAAAAAATCCTTATCTGCTGAAAAAGAAACCACGTCTGTGGTCTGTTTCCCTGAGGTCAAGACTCATGTTCACAGGTTTAGTTCGGGCTTTTCATCCACTACTGCCTTTGAATCATCGTTTCTCATTGATTCAGGTTAGAAAATTACACGGATTAAGGGAAAGTGATACAAAATACTCGCCTGAAAATGGTTTAAAAGTGATTATTAAAAAAGTATTTGTGGTGAGAAACACTAAACATTGTCATTTCCAGTAAAAAGTTGTCATTTCAAATGCTTGAAAACACTTCTTAGGTTCTTTTTCCCTTTGCCTCTAAACCAGAAAAAGTATAATTACCTGCTTCTTTGTGCTCATCCAAGTTAATCACACCCTGCTCTCAGTGCATCATGAAGCATCATATTTAGCACTAGTCATTCAACTTTTCTTTTTTTTTTTATAAATACAGGGATTTAACCATCCACACCTCCAAAAGGATTAAACCAAAGAAGTGAAAAATATGAACAGCCTTTCAAACAAGCAGCATCATTTTTATTCAACATGGCACCAGATAATTTGTTTATATGTAAATGTGAATGTAATGAGGATATTATGGTGTCTTAGGTGGTTTTTTATTTTTTTTCTAATTCTTTCCTAACACGACAGTAACTCAATGTGAGCCGACTCCTGAAAGGTAACCCATCAACACTGAATAAATACTGCTCATAGTGAGCGTTTTATTCTGAGAATATTCAGCCTTCTATTTTACCTTGTAATGCCTTTGGGCTTCCAATCCATCTTCTCGCCCTGCTTTACCCACTCTCCTCGCCCACCCTTGCACCAGTCTCTCTCTCACTTCTACCGTGTCACTGCGGCCTCAAGGCCAGGCAGTCAGGAGCAGCTGGTGTGTTTACCTGCCCCCACCTGACCACGGCTAACCTCTGGCTAGAAGGGTCTCTCACCTCATTACCCAGCACTCAGCCACACATGCAACCTTACAACTTGTCATCCTCTTATACAGTATTTCTTCCCCACAGCTTGGATGCTTCACAGTGTAAAAGATACCACCCCTATTAATGATGTTGTTGATGACATGGTCACTTTTCATTTGCTTGTCCTCAAACCTTTCCGACTTGTAAGAGAGTCCTCTTCACTTATTGTCCACGGTTACATGATATTTTTTTAAATTCAGAATTAAATAATTTGGAATTAAAGTATTCTGCTTCGTGTTTACATGGAAATCGTAATTCCGAATTGAGGTTTACATGGGAAACACGTTTATTTGCCTTTATTCAATACCGCTTTAGGTCTGGGGGTTTGGGAAGGCTTCTGATTGGACAGGTAGCGAACGTGACGTATTCACATCTACTGGAATAAACACATAAACCTTATTTAAAGGGTTAAAATAAGCCTTTTTCCAAATTTTAAAAAAATATTTTTGCACCTTATCTTTCATTTGCACATTTTATTTGTGTAGTCTTTCTCCTTATTATTATTAGTGTTGTCTTAATATGCCGCTCTTTGCCGTTCTAATTACCCCTCGCTGATTAATAAAGTTTTTCTGATTCTTTTGGGCTAGAACATAGAAGACTACACAATAAGTACTATTTTCACTTTTATTTTGATATTGTTTCACTTTCAGCTAAGGAGGATATTGGAGATAGAGTAGCGGAGAATGGAGGCAGACGACCATACTTTGGCCAATCAAAGCCAGCGTGCTCTACCTCTACAGGACGTTGAGTGGAAGGAGAACTTTCAGACCACCCGCGCAACATTTGTGAAGCTGTATGTCGTGATGCAAGGTTTCATGTCCTCCGATGAAGCTTGTTGTGTTTGCTGATGTTCGTGTGTGTGTGTGTGTAATATGTCTGTGAATGTCAGCATGTTTATGCCTCCATCCAACCACTCTTTTCATTGTTTTTTTATGCTATTATGGTGTTGCACTTGTATTCATTTCTCCACTGCTCAGTACAGTACTTTGTGATTTTATCTGTGAAAAGCGCTTCATAAATAAATTACTTACTAACATTCATGATTTCTTAAAGGCTATTTTTAAATAAATTGTCTCTGCTCGAGTCCAACGTTTGTTTCGGGCGGCCATCCTGGATTATGCCGTCAACAGTGCCTCTTCGTGACAGGACGAGCATGCGCAGAACGACCAGAATTAATTAAAAGTGGAATGAACACCTACAAAATTGAGGGATTATTCTATTAAAAATTAAAATCACGATAAACCAGCCACTTCATTTGAATTTAAGTTTGATGCGGAATGGTTATTTTCATTCGGAATTAGGTGTTTGTGAGGTCATTTTAAAGCATTTTTATTCTGAATTAAAGGGGAATTAAACTCATATGTAAACAGCCATTCTCATCCCAAGTTTAATCACATATATTGTCAAGAGAAAACAAAGCAGAGGAAGAAAGTGTTGTTGAATATATCAGAGGGAACGCGGACCAGACGACGAGAAGGAGATTCAATCTGAAGTGTGGAAAAACAGATTGTGTAGGTATGCAATCAAAGAGGACAATATTGCACTGCTAGCATAAAGCCAGACATTTCTTCATTCTTTAAGCCTTGAATATAAAAATGTTATTAACTTTGTGCATATTATGTTGTATTTTTAAAATGTTTTTTGGAGTATCAATTTTTGTTCTGGGTGCCATTTACCAGTGCCATGTGTGTAGGTGTGAGATTGTTGAAGGCAAGAATCAGGTAGTCTGCGGGAGCCCCAACAAACAGTCCTGGGAGTGCCATAGCGGTAAATGGCCCCATCTCACCCCCAAACGGCCGTCTCATCATCTACTGATTAATGATACAGAGCTGTAATGGTCCCGTGCACGTTTCACATTCATTCACTTTTCTCTCCATTCAAAGCCTCTGGTGGCAAACCAACAAACATACAAACATCAAGACGCTACCAAAATAAATATAGAAAAACTGCACCCTCGCCTGAAGAGAACTCACATACTCATTAGGAGAGACATTTACTCTGCGCTGCCATTTAGTTAGGCATTGCCACTGGGAACCATGCATCCACAAAAAAAAAACAAAAAAACAATGGAACTCAGAGGAAATGGGAAGGTGTGGAGAAGTAGGCATTCACAGTTCAATTTGTCTTCATGGAAATAACTAATAGTTTTATGAGTGTTTCAATATGGTCGATTGGCTGCTGCTGCTGATTTATGCTTTTCTATAAAAATGACAGTCTGCTCTCCCTGCATGTCACAGGACTCACTGCTACAGCAGAGGACTGTCATCAACAGTCCTTCTTTCACCATCTATTTGAGCTGCTGCACAGTGGGAGGCACTACAGAGTTGTTGCACCTCCACAACAACAACACGTCCTACCCCTCAAAATACAAAAAATGTGTCCCAACCTCTAACAATGTTGCTTTATTATATCAAAAAGCAAACAACAATTCCCTGTTAATTAAATGGAAACAGTTTTTGGAGGGTTTTTTTTGCACCGAAGCCCAGATTTAAAGTCAACTGTACTCTTAATCAGATCTAGACAAACATTTCTGTAGAAGTCCGTCTATATGTCAGTGAATAATGGCTTTTAAAGCTCAGATTAGCACCCCCATTGATTAACATTGAAAGCTTATGTACAGCAGAAATGTCTGCAAAGCAAATCACAGTCCTGCACGTTGAATTTGAGGCTGTCCATGCACATGTATGAAAGAATAGAAAAGGAAAAAGCAACATTTTTTTTCTGAAAAACCAACCCAGACACAGAGAAAGCCATCATGAACAGCTCTTTATCCATAGTTTTAACTAATGTTAGCATGACACACAGTCGCCAGAGCTACTTTCCCTTTTTTTAGTTTAATTTACTTGATTTACATTTATAATTTTTACAAAAAGACATACACAAGAACACAAGATTTTCCCTTTGTGAAAAGCCTGCATATACTGTAAGTCATACCTGCTGATTATAATTACTTCTGCTCTTTTACTGCCATACTGTATCAGTCAAAGAACCGCTGTAATGACTGTTGTAACAACAAGAGGTGAAAAACAGAGAAAATTAGGATATATATATATATATATATATATTTACACATAATTGAGAAACACTATAATGTTACCATGCGTGTGAAATTCAATAGTGTTTCTGTGATGCACCAAGTCCAGTGACTTTACATAATTATGTATTGCCTTCTGTCGTCACTAAAAATAGCTTAAGTTAACTCCTCATTTTGGGTCCTCTGTTCACATGAGGTCAGTAAATGTCTCCCCTGACTGACGTCTAAAGTCATCAGCGAGGGGGTGAAAATTCACCTTGTTTAATCAAGTTTAAACATCTGAGCCCCTCAAAGGTTTAATCCACACAATTAGAAACAATCTATGGAGAACGTGTGCTGCTTGTTGTCTAATCCTGCATGCCCAATAATATAACCCGAGCAACCATGCCTAAGACGGGCTTAAATGTAGTTACTATTAGTAAGTAGGTTTTAAAGGAGACATATCATGGTTTTAAATCCTTCCTTTTTACATATAAATCATACAGTTGTGGTCTATATAAAGCAGAACTGCAATGCTTGGGTCTGAATTCCTCATTATTATAGCTCCACCCCTTTTCTACCCCTTTTCTGATGTGCTTCTAAGAGCAACTCGTTTTGGTGCTGTCTCTTTAAATGCAAATGAGACACTTCATACCCCGCCCCCTCTCCAGGTTGCAGAGGTGATACTCGGTTCAACGCCACCCTGTTCGGCCATTTTTGTAGTTTAATAGAAGAGATACGGCTATGTAGCGGCGCAGAAACTTTTTATTCAGAGGTTATTTACAAAATGTCAACAACAGAAGACTTGTCCATCCAGCCTTACATGTTCGAGCCAGAGTCTGACCCAGCGGAGAGAGATGAAAATGAAGATAATGAACCTGCAGAACCCTAACAAGTGAGCTAACACAAGCACCGAGCTAACGCTAGCGCCAAGCTAACGTCACAAAATGCATTTTACTACAGTCTTTTCGGAGACAAAAACGGCAAAATGAAATGACTAATGAAAACTTTAGACTTTAAATTAAATCACGTAGACCATATCATCAAGCATCTAAAACGAGCACACAGCGCTAACATATGAAGTCTGAAGACGGTGCAACTGCTAAGCAACTGCTAATGCTAACAAAACAATGACAGGGACGTCTTATCATCACACTTTTTAGCGTTATTTACAGCTTACCGAAGTGCTCTGTTCGTCGTCTCCAAAGATAGAAGGAATTGAACCCTCGATCAGACAAAGTCTTTCGGCAAATCCTTCTTTATACTGGAGGAGGTTGCAGAAGCAGTCATCCTTGAAGTGCTTCGCGCACACAAAAAAGACCTTACCCACAGATGTGGGTACATTTCCGTGAAAAATAAAACTCAACCAGGCACTTCGAAAAGGTTCTGATGCTGGGAGACGGTGTAATGAAGCGTGTGGGTTACTACATCCAACAACCGAACATTTTGACTTCGGCATCCTTGAGCTTGAACTACAAAATCACAGCGAGAAATAAAAATTGCTCGAAGTGTTGGGCCTGGAGTCGATGTCCTAATTTGGCAGTTCTGCTGCAAATACTGTGACGTAATAGTTCAAAAAACGTAATAGAGAATAGAAAAATCGAAACAGATTGGAAAATATGACCAAAACAGAAAATAAAGATATCTACAGGGCACCTGAAGAGACTAATTTGATTTGTTCTATACTTCTAAACACTCTAAATATACAACAAAATGCATTTAAGGGCTAAAAAAGTGGATTTAGCATGATATGTCCCCTTTAAAGCAATGAGTTTTGAAGTGAATAAGTTAGGTTCAAAATCTCTGGGTGCTTTAACATAGTTTAAAATACATCCACCCCGTACAAACATGGCTGGGTACAGAGATTCTAGTTAAGGAGACATCTGCACCAGGAGCAGAACACCCCAGTCCAGCAAAATAGTATTAACCAGCACGAGACAGAACCACTGCAGCCACAGCCCTTCACAGCCCCTAGTGCAGAGGGGCCCATCTGAGGAAACACTGGGATAGTAATCCTAAATAACATAAAAGATAACAATCCTAAAACTATATTAAAAAAAAAAGATAACAATAAAAACATGAAAGATAATCTTAAAATGAATAAAAAATTAGTTAAAAGCTCATTTGAAAAGGTGGGTCTTGAGCCTGTTTTTAAAAATAGGAACGTTCTCTGCAGCCCTGAGGTTCTCCGGCAGACTGTTCCACAGACGGGGGACGTAAAACTGGAACGATGTCTCACCGTGAGTGCGTGTCCTGACTTTGGGGATTATTAAAAGGCCAGCGCCGGAGGACCTCAGGGCTCAAGAAGGCTCATAGGGTGAAAGTAATTCTGAAAGATAAGAAGGCCTAAGACCATTAAGACACTTAAAAACCAGTAAGAATACCCTAAAATTGATCCTGAAACACACGGGGAGCCAGTGCAGCGATTTTTAAATGGGTGTAATGTGTTCCCGCCTCCTGGTCTTCATCAGGACACGTGCTGCTGAGTTTTTTTTAATAATTGTAAACTTCAAATATTGTTTTTGGGAAGACCAGAAAGCAGAGCATTACAGTAGTCAATTCGACTGGTGATAAAAGCAAGCATTAGCGTCTCCGTGTTAGCCTGAGAGAGAATGGGGCAAACGCTGGTTATGTTCACACGAAACCCCAAAATAACTTTCTCTTAACTTGTAGCTAAGGGCAACATTAATGTATTTGCACATGTTGTTCTGTGCCAATCTACATCTACAAGCATAAAATGGCTATTTAAGAGAAAATCACAGGCGTTGCCAAGCAACAGTCGGTGCCTGGAGGCGGCCATTTCTAACTCAACCGAATGCTGTAGTAGTGACATACACACCGCACCATTGGATATGTAATCAGTTGATACAAACTGTTGATAGCAAGCAACAGAATCCGTTAGCTCCAGCTTATTTTGTGATGTGGATGAATTTCTGTTAAACCAAAACAAAGAGGATGAAGGATGAATCTTCTGGGGACATTCAACTGTAAATGTTGGAGCCAGAATAGGAATCCGTGGAGTCTGGGATTGAAAACGGTGAGTCATGTGACAGAGATGCATTGCTAAACCGTCAGGTGCAATGGCCAGGCTGCTCAATCTGTCAGTGACTGCTGTGGCTGTGCCAAATGTATAATTATATTCAAAAACACTGTGGCATGTTTAGGCAGCTTGTACATGTAAAAATATACAGTGTTGGCCTCCGAGTGTTGCACTTAATATGTCACAGTATTGAAAAGTAACGCAACGGAGCGGCGAGCCGCCAATTATATGAGCAGCTGCTGACGACGAAACATACATTTTGTAGTTGGCACAGAACTACATGGCAAAATAAATTAGATTCTTATTACCATCATCATAGAGGGAATGTTTCACTGGTGTTTGTTTGTTAACAGAATCACGTCAAAAGCACTTAACGGACAAAATTCGAACCAAGACTGACATTACTTAATGAAAGATTCCAACACACTTTGGAGTCGATAAATAATTCCTCACTATCATTAGTGGCAAAATTAAAAATGTGAGTCATTAGATAAAGAATTCCCCCCTGGGACTATTAAAGTAATTCAGATCCTGATTAATTTACCAATATTTATGAAATTGGACTCATTCATGCCAGGTTAGTTTTTCAATTACCCTGCGGCGTTTCGTGTGAATCAGATCTGAATGAAGTATTTCATCGTGATTTTTCTAAAAATTTTGGCAATAAAGAAAATTACAATATCATCTATATGGAGATGTATCTCTTTTTTCACTTCTTTTTATTAATACAATCATACAGTACAATTATTTCATATTATTTATAGAGTACAGTCAAACAGTGACCTTTACAATTTTTCCATATTACTGAGATATTTCTTTTTATAGCTTATTTTGAATTAAAATACTGGATTTAGGAGTTGCTGCTTTAGTTACTTCTCAGAACATGAAAAGCACAGTTAGATGTATTACAAAGTGCGTCCTAACCCAGACCTTCCCCTAAACAAGCCACACTACAGAACTCACTCACACGTGCTGTCACTCAGAGCAGAAAAAGCCAATAGTTGAACATATTGTGCAGCAGTTTGTTAATAAATGCGCCTGTGTGGCAAATTTAACCCAGAATTTTCTTTGAGTTAAAAATATCAAGATTAATATCGTATATTGCCATTTTGGGAAAAAATATCAAGATATGAGCATTGGTCCATATCACCCAGCCCTACCATACATTTGGAGCAACTGTATTGTTGTTGATGGGGGAAATACTTTTCTTCCAAGTCTTCAAAGTGTGAATGATCATCATGGTATCATAATCAGGATCACTGATCCAGTTTACTGTCAATATTTGGTGTTTAAGCCCAGGTTTGCGCTCTTTTCTACAAGATAGGGCTTTTCTTTTGACTTGTAAGTAAATCTAAATTAAAAGCTTTGTGTCTTGGCTGCTTTACAGTAACTGCACAAATCATACTGTTCCTAAGTTAAAAAAGTTGCAGGCGCGGGATCATTATTAGAAATGCTATTTCATGCACCACTTATCAGAATATGCAGCTGAAACCAAACTCTACCATTTCGTCTCCCTGCTCTCACTCTGGCCCTACAGCAGCTCCCCACCCTCCCTCCCTCTGTGTGTGTGTTTCAGTGCGGCAGTATTTATGCCCAGTGTGGAGTAATCAATAGTGTTTCAGTGAAGGACACTTAGCAGCAGATTTGAGCCCAAATCCAAGCCAGCATGAAAGACAACATGACAGAAACACTTGCTGCTCGACCTGAAGGAGCTCAGTGTGACATCCACCCTGACTATCAACAGAGTGCACACACACACACACACACACACACACACACACTCCATTACGCACAGACACGACTGTGATGTTGTTTCAGCGTCTCCAAATACAGTTAAAAACATTTACACACTGCTACATCAAAGAAGCAGGGCTAATGAGTTATTGACTGATGAGGCTGCACACACGCTCACAATCTGCAGAGCATTATAATTCATTGCAATACGTCGCACATAAAGGACACAGCCAGTGTCCTCCCCACAATCAGGCAGAAGAGGACAATAGGAGTGTACGCGCCTGTGTGTGTGTGTGTGTGTGTGTGTGTGTACACAAGTCATTATTAGAGGTTTAGTGTGTGCTCACCAGTCAGTCAGGCTCCAGTCAGAGGAGTCGGCTTAAGGACTCATAGCAGCTCCCTGAGGAGACACTAAATACCATCAGCCGTTTAAACCCATCCATGACCGTTCTAAATATGCAGCACACACTCACTTCATTTTTAATAAGGGCTCCAAGCAAGACAGAAGAGGGGAAACGTGAAAGAAAGAAAAAAGAAAAAGACATTCACAGACATAGATGGAGGGAAATGGGGAAGACGGGATAGATAAGAGAGGGCGGTTCATTGGGGTGGGGTGGGGTGTGGGGGGGTTTGTAGGGGCAGAGTCTGTTGCATTGATTTCTTGGCAGTTTGGCACCGGCCCTGATTCGCCTGGAAAAGCCACAGATGTGTCAGAGTCAGTTAGGCACGCACGAGGGGAAGGCATACACAACTAGCGCGCGCGCACAAACACACAGTCACATGCATGCTTTAACACAGCACACAAACATACAACCTACAATGTAGAGAAAGGACATATTTTAGGGTGTCAATGATTGCGTGTTTATTAGGGGTGCACAATAGCTGCGTTTCCATTACCCTTAAAAATGTGCAAAATCTAAAAAGCGCAATAAAAACTGAAAATGGAAACACCCAAATTTTGAATATCGCAAAAACGTTTTTAGACGTTTTGATATTGAAATGTGTCGCAAAAGCGCTATGGAAACACTTTCTACAAATACGTACCTGGTCACATGACCACTTCTCTCCAAGTAAACATGACGCAGTACATGTAGACAGAAAAGAAGGCCGGGACATTTCTTAGCGTTATTAAAAATGATTAGTACCACAGTAGACGAGAAACAACAAAGGAATACGGAGTGTGATAAGGACATTTGGAGAGTCCGTCTTCCTGCGGCGAAGACTCATGGGATGAGATTTCACGGGAGTTGCGAGGCTCCTGCCCTGAACAACCTTCAATGGAAACACGTTCAAAGCACAATTATACCTTGTCGACGTTTAGAAATATTGCTTTTATTTTGCGAAAATCTGTAATGGATCTGACTGTACGATTCACAATTTGCATGTCGATACACATTGCGACTTATCGCGATAATTACAAATTTCACCTTTACAAGTTCAAAATGACAGCATGAAATTTAATATATTTAATTATCTTCAAACTTGCCAGAACAAGTAAACGGTAAATAACTGTAATTCAAGTATTAAAATAAAATCAAAAAACAGGTGGTATGTTTATCAAACGATCAAATTACCTTTTTCAAAAATGTTTAACTTCTGCTTTGACAAAAGATTTTGATTCTGTTAAGCTATACATCTATAAAAGTGCCCAATATGTTTCATGAAATCAACTTCCAAGCTAAATGTTAGCGCAATTAAAAACATTTTTTGTTAAAAAACATGATTAAAAAATTGGAAATGTTTTGGCAGCGAAATATCTCGATATGTTGTCGAATCGATCTTCTCTCACACCCTTAGTGCATATATCAAATCCACCTGTGTGAAAGGCGGAGACTACGCATAGGATTTTGACGCCTTTGCAACAGAGGCGTTTCACTCTGAATACGGCGTCAAAAAGAGACATAATTATACCAACACTTTAATGGGCAGAATAGGTCTCCGTAATCCTTGGATTAACCTTGCTCAAACACCTTTCTGCTCTGCTGGGTTTTTTCAAAGCACACCCGACTGTTAGCGGCGTACGTGCACAGCTCCACAGAGCGGCGTGGATAAATGGGATAAACATTTTGATGTGAGGGTGGATGAAACATTAGGATCAAAGTGAGGAACTGGGGAGAATCAGACAATCTTAGCTGTGAATCCACAAGCATCTTCCTGACAGACTACCTGATTTACCAGGCTTTTGTGGCCTAAATCAAGCACAACAAGTGAAGAGAATATGGATGGCAAACCCTGGGGCCATGTTGTAGGTTCGCTACAGTGAAAGCAAAAAATGACACACATGATTGTCAAGCTGTCACATTTGTACCTGCACTTAAAATAATAGACATTTGAATAATGTATGTGTTAGCTCATCTCGGACAAAAGTAAACACTATTAATAAACATTTTTCAGTATTAACCTTGTTTATGATCGGAACAAGGCCTACATTTGGTTTGTTGAATATTTTATAGCCAACTCGAAGCGGCTTCTACTGATGACTGGTTAATATTTTAAATCATAATTTCAGTTCTTTGATCATTAGTCTATGCAGAGTGATCCATCTATTCATCATCATGTACTGTATCAGACTGACTCCATACATTTACCTAGAATTTCATTTCATAATTGTCAGTCATTACTTTTTTCAATTTTTATTTTTCCATCATGTGAAGAGAACAAAAAACCAAAGCAATGAACCCTCGATAACCCTCATCTCACCTTATTTCTGGAGGCATTTCCCTCATGACACTTAATGTGTAATGGAAAAATGGGCAATTGTGAGCTAATCAACAACAGCAGTCCTCTAAAAAAATGATTTATGTAGGGGGTCAAACTTGTTTATTTGAAGCTAATAATATATAATGCCACGGTGGGAAATAGAGTTAAAGATGGATTGAAAGTGTAGAGCAGGAATGTGAAACTAATTTCAGTTCAGTTCGCGAAAACTTCAATGAACTAAAGTGAGCTGAACCAGTAAAATCATGAAATAAACACTTGGAAATAATAACAAGAGCACTGAACGAGTGCAAACCTCCATCAAGCAAATATTGTAATAATACAGTAGGTCCAAATGTTTGGGCACTTCAAACTTTTCAAAAAAATCCTGATAAAATGCACAATCCGGATCTGATCCAGAGGAAACGCGGCGGTTTAATTGTAGATCCAACCAGGGCTTGACATGAACTATTTTGCTCACCGGTCACTTGAGCTAGAGGATTCCCAGAGTTACTAGCCACTCAACATTTTTACTAGCCAGAATTTTGTTACTGGATAATCATGTTTAATATGATTAAAGCTGACTATGACATGCTTAAGTTCACACGCACTCGATTTACAACTCTTGTAAATTATGAATTTGGTGAAGGGATACAGAAGATTAATTGAAAAGATAAAAACTAAACTGAAAAAACCTAGCACGAGACACTATATTTATTAATAACAGCAATTCTAATCAGAAAATCTACTTTTTATGTTAGAATAAAAATGAAGGAGAGTTAAATTGCATTTCCTCAGAGCTTTCATCATATAGTCACCCCTCTGCTCTGCTTGTCTCTCTGCTTCATGAACACCAGCCTGCAAGACCGGAGGCTTCCAATATGCCACAAGTTGAAAGCTGAAGCTAGATCAAATTGAAATGTAAAACTCTTTTCTTTTTTGTCCACTCTTCCTTTGTCTCGTCACTTTTCCTCTCATTCGTTCTCTCTCCAGGTTTTGTTACGCCTTCAACTGGCCGCAACATCGCGCCACTGCTTCTCTTCTGTTCTCCTCACAGACCCGAGTCCGACCCGCTGTCAGCAGTGACGTCAGCAAAAGACTTCATGACTCGACCAATGAGCAACAAGTTTTGATGAACCACGGCCAGGCCCTCAGAACGTTTCCACGCCAAATAGCGCGTATCACGTTACCGAGAATTCAGTCAAACTAGTACAGTGCCCGTCGGAAGTCTGTATTCATGTGGGAGCTTAAGTAGAGTTGTCAATTATGGCCAAATGAGTATGTGTTTGAAGGTTGGATGTACAAAAATATTTGAGGTACAGACCCACATACACACATACACAGAGATTCCTTGCTTTAACGGAGAGATGACTCGGTTCCACCGAGTAAAACAAATGAAACTGTGCGACGTAAAATTGTATTCTACGTTGAATTGCCTTTGAAACGATATATCACACAACTACAGTATGTCAAAAAGGTCTCAGAGAGGTTCTTGACATCTACTCATAGAATATCCATCTCAAATTACAGCCCGATTCAACGAGCATAAGTGGAGGAGCCCCCTGGCGCCCTCGTGGCACATACAGGGTAAAGGGCCCCATTTATATACTGCTGTGTGCCAATGATTCGGTACCGCCAACCGTCGTAATATTTGACGAGCAAATAAATGAGAAATCGACTTTCATTTTTTTTTTTCTTTCTTTAGGACCTCTTGGGGTCCCGTTGGGCCCCAAATCGAAAATCAAGCTCTAAGCGTTGATGCGTACACATCCATAAATTATATCTACCAAATTTCTACCCGATCCGTTCACGAATAACAGAGGAGTAGTGATTTTAACTAGTGTACACAACAACAAGAAGAACAAGAAGAACAACTTGAAGGAGAACAAAGTGAGTGGCGTTTTGGTTCCGGTAGCCCAGCCTAAAAACTGTGTGCAGGCAGAGCTCATGAGTGTTGTAGTGCCCTAGTCTCCTTTCTTGTATTTAGTTCATTATTTCAGACGCAGTTTGAGAAAACTACAATTGTTTTTTTCAGGGGGTCAGTGTGGATGTTGTGGAGGAGTACAAATATCTAGGACTGGTTATAGACAATAAACTGGACTCTGACAGTGGTGACAGAGAGGAAGCTATACAAGGTAAAGTCCATCTTGGTCAATGCATCCCATATCCACTTCAGCACCAAGGTGCTCCCACCACGGTGCTCAACAGAACACGACAGGAAATCATTCTTGCCTGTGGATCATTATACTGCTTCTTACTTCTGTCTTTAATCCAAGAGTTTTCACAGTGTAGCTGGTAGATGGCTCAGTATACAGTACTTGCATTTATCTGTATTATACTGTATTGTACATATTTTCCTGGAGGTGTGCCCTTGTATTCAATCCCTATTTAATTAACAGTCTTTAATTTAACTATGAACGTTTTCTTTTTCTTTTCTATGTTTAAGTATTTTCTTCTTTTCGTTCAAAATATTTCTGGAGCATCTGTGGAAAAAAAAAAAAGTAATTTACCCCTGGGATAAATAGAGTATATCTGATTCTGATTAAATACAGTACAAATATAAAATCAAACACGCTATAGTGGCTAGAGGGAATGGTAGTGTTATCCAGTTGGCTAGTGTAAAAGTCAAGCCCTTCATCCAACCCAACATAACAGAGTCAAATTTGATAAAGATCAGTCAATTACGAGCCAAGATTTGAAATTTTTAATTCTCACCAATGATTAGAGAGTTTGGGTAATATTTTGTCAAAATCCTTGAAGTACTTTTTACAAACAGTAAATTGTGCAAACAAACAAACATCAGTAAAAATGTCTCTTTGGAGGTGGTAATTACAGACTGGACTGTCAGGGCCTACAAAGCCTGCTGACCTCAACACATTCTGTCTACTTCCTTCTCTTGTTCTTCTTTGGGTAGTGTGTATTTATGAAGGTGTTTTGAGGTGGCTATAACACCAGTCAAAACCAAAATTGACAAACAAGTAATAGCATTAAGTATAATTAATTTATCATATGATCAGATTTGTCAAAGTAGTGACAGTAAGTCAAACATCCAGCATTCACTCAGCAGGAATGATGTCACTGTATAACTGAACATTTCCTGCCGCAGTCAAACACGCATAAACACAGTGATACGTGCTGGGTCCCTGTAGCTCCAGGTGACAGGTGTGTCACAGCAGCACGCCGGGAAGCCGTGATCCCACCTGACAGGATGAATGACCGCTTATTCAGTGAACCTCATGACTCAGTGACCAAAAAGTGCTCGACAACTGAGCAACACGCCGACTCTAGAAAAAGGGGGCGAGTGTGTCACTCGATGTACACATTGCAAAAACACAGTGGAACACCTTGGTATCCCAGATGCAGATTAGACATGGTATGTTTATTACCCCGTGTGCCACAGACAAAACCAGAGCCGAGACCTCTATTCATCCGCCTGTCAGTGAAGACACAATAGGACAGTCACACTTTCTTTGACGCGCCTCTCTGGAATGTTAATCACCACAGAAAGCTATTATCTTCACATCCTCTCATCTCCTCCCTCCATTTGTCTTCCCCTCCTTTTAAAAACCTGACAAACCCAGTGCTCGTTACCAGAAAGTGCCATTGTTTCATCGAGCGCACATGTAGAGGGAGAGACAGACATGCGGCGGTGGAGATAAGGCAAGAGGCAGCAGAGAGGGGAGGTCTGTCTGACTGCTGACATAAATTGGTGATCATAAAAAGTGTCGTACCCAAAATTAATCAACGCAGAATAAATAAAGTGAAGCACCTCAGGGAAAGGTTTGTGTCTGCGCGCGAAAAAGAAGAGTGCGTTCTTCCTGAATACATAATGAAGATTTAATAATGGAAAGAAACGGGAAAAGCTTGACTTCTCCATTCATTCAGTGCTTCATTATCTAGATTCCGAGGTTTGTGTGAACATTTATTCAGCCTGGATTGTCTAAAGGGAACAGGTGTGTGTTTGCATAGCCAGCCCCCCCCCCCCCTCCCCCCCCAAATGTCTGCTGTGCCAACAGAAAGTGCCACTGACATCATGAATTTTATGCATCAGGCTGAATGTCAACACCGATGCATAATTCTTGTGGTAAAAAATGCTAAATGTCACCAAACACCAGACTCTGTTTCCACTGACGGAGGGCCGCGGATGACTGAAGGGTGTGCTCGCAGCGGGCAGTCGCCACGCCAGCCGTCACACTAGAACCGACATTCGACAATTGTACTGTGTGCAGTTGTGGCAGCAGTGGCAGAGTCAGCGACAGCAGTGACATGGGGCCAGCGAAGATAAATCAAAGAAAAGCAGAAGGCGAGGAAAGACTTTTCCTCCTTTTTCTAGTTCTTATGATTAGAGTTGCTGGAGAAATATAAAAAGGAGGAAGGGGTATATGAGGCCAGCTGATGATTTAAAGCACCAGGTGGCAAGACAGCAAAGGACAATCGTAAATCATCCGAGCATGGATTAAGCGTTCCTTTGGATAGAGTTCACCCTCTAATCAAAGTATGTTAAATGCAATATTAAACAAATTAGGTTGATGTATCCCAATCAAAAGGTTTATCGTTCAATAAAAGGAACGTGCGTTAAAGTGTCCTTGAGATGAGCACTGAACACTAAATTGCTCCCAGTGAAGATGACGCCTGATGCGTGTGTGTAATCAATATTATTTTACCACTGCTACATCATCTATAATACAGAAAGTTGTGCTTATAATCAGATCTAATGGGATGCCTAGCTCCAGGAAGATGGAGATAAATTACTTTTGATAATATAAGTATTAACTAAACTTAAAGTTTAACACTATATTGCAGAGATTATTGCATGTAATGATAACAATGGCTGCAGGAAGAAAAAAAAAACCCTCCTTGTGCTGTATTTTGTGAAGTGAAGTCAGGCTATGATGACAAATTCAGACAATTGAACATAAACCTTTATCATATTAGTTGCATACATTTATTTGTGTATGAGTATGTGCGTGGAATGTATGGCACACGTTGGGCAGTTGAATATCCCCTTCTAGGAACGAATAAAGTATCTATTGAAAAAAGCAGCACCACAAGAAATATGTATTTTGTAAAACAAATACATGAAAGGAGTTGTCATTCTTTCTTTTAATTATTGTAATTAACACTATCAGATCGTCATTTTCCTTAGTTTTTTTTTTTTTTAAAGAGAACAGTACACGACTTTAACACTAAAATAAACTTTGAAATGCCATATGACCAATAGGCTAAGGAATGTTGGACAATAGAATACGTAAGTGGGGAAAAACTGAAACGCTAGGGTAGGGGAGACAAGCCAGTGAACAAGTACCGTGTGTCAAAGGGATGTCTGCACACTGAGCCAATAAAAACTGCTTGAACCGGGTCGACTCTTCCTGGCATTTAAACAAGTGTTGGGTGATATATGATGTTGATCAAACAATACCTTAAAACAAACTCAGCACATAATAAAGCTGTCAGCCAACAACAACAGTCACCAAATCTTTTTCACCTACAGGAGTGAGCTGCAGAGAGAACACACACCTCAATAATGCATTATTGAATATGTATCAACTATTAGAAAACCTCAATCTTCCCAATGGCCATGAAATCATTGGGTACCATTAGAGATACTATGTCCTTTTGGGCACAAAAACAGCAAGTAAACCTAGCTGGAACTTGATATAAGTAGCTTTTGGCAATTTATTCATATCTTTTTATTGTCATGCATTCCTCAACATGATTTAAGAAAGAAATTCTTGCCTTTTTCCTATTTGCTGAAAATATTGAAGTTGAATTAGTAAGAAAATATTTGAATATTGTGAATGGGCCATTCAATGTGTTAATCAATGCCCTTACGAGAATCAAACTTGATGGCAAAAAAAAAAACAACAAAACACACACACCAAGGCAATGTGAGGACACTAAAAAGAGAGAATATAAAAGGAATGAGCAGCTAGCGATGCAGATATACTGCTTAAACTCTCCCTCAGAGGCAGGAGACCACCAGCTGAGCTTCTGAAATGAAAAACGACACTATTAATATGTATGTGGTGAGCCGGCAACCAAACATGCAATACAAAACAGACAAGGGAGTAAAAATCAAGTGAAGTAACAGTGCCCAGCAAACACAGCCAAGCACACACACACACAAACTAAAAAACAAGAGGTGACAGTAGTTATGTGAAAAAAATGTGATAGTATTCAGTGTTAATGTGCCAAGTTTGCACCTATGACCTTTAAGGTCTAAGAGGTGCGCAATGGGAGGCGGGGCAGCTCAGAGCCAATGGGAATGAAGGACAGAGACGGAGTGAATCAGAGAAAGGTAGAGGATAAGGACGGAAGGAAAACACGGGATTTTTTCATTTTCCTTCTCTCATTTCTTGTCTCCCTGCAGCTGTTCTTTCTCTCTGTCATCTCTCGATAACTTTATTGACACCCATCCCTCAAATCACCATGAACCGTTTGTGTGTCCGCTGCCCTTCCCTCCCTCCACCCCCCCCCCCCCCACCCACCTCCACCCCTACGCTCTTTTTATTCCTCTTTTTTTCTTCATCCACGCAAATGACTCAGTAAACCAGGTCAAGTGTTGCAGAATTTCCCCTGCAGCTCAACCTGCCTAATACAATAACGGCTCATTGCACCAAGACAAGTAATACGCTGCCTACTCACTGAAAGAGCGACTAGCACACATACAGACACACGCAAACACGTCAACCAACAACAGGCAATAAGGAAAACTCCCAAATTGCCACCGATATTTGTACATTTGTCAATAATATAGACAAACACTGATGTACAACACTGCCACTTGTCATTCAGAGCAAAATCTATCATTTTTGTTTCTTTTCTGCATGAAAATGAAAGACATACCAAAAAAAACAAACAAAGATAAACTGAACACCTATACCGAGTCTCTGGGTTTGCTGAGAATCTTGCAACATAGATTTATTGTTTATTGGTTTATTTAAACTTTAAAGAGCAAAACACGCAATCTAAAGACATCGTCTTAGGGCTTTTGGAAAATTGTAATGACAACTCAGTGACACTTCGTTTACTACCAAGAAAAATCTGCAAATCACTTAATATTTGAAATATAATGAGAAGTAATACGCTGGCTACTCACTAAAACAGTGACTAGCACACACACACACACACACAAGCAAACACGTCAAAAACAACAACAGGCAATAAAGAAAACTCCTAAATGGCCACCATATTTGTACATTTATCAATAATGTAGAGAAACACTGATGCACAACACTGCCAGTTCTCATTCAGAGCAATATTTGTCATTTTTTGTTTTTTTTCTGACTGGGTATGAAAATGAAAGCAGCAAACTTTTCCTAAAATTTGATGTTACAGCCACACTTTCCTGGAGCTGAAAACCTGCGCAGAGTCTCTGGGTTTACTGAGAAACTTGCAAAAAAGATCATTTATTTAAACTTTAAACGGCAAAACACGCAATCTAAAGGCATCGTCTTAGGACTTTTGGAAAATGATAATGACAACTCGATGACACTTCATTAACTACCAAGAAAAATCTGCAAATCATTTAATATTTTAAATATTATGGCAAGAGACTCGTGCATTAATAATGAACACTGAAAATCTAATAGCCTCACCAGTCTTCATTAAAAAAAAAAAAAAAGAAATTATGCACACACAGCATCGTCCTTTCGTTTCTACCTATCCAAACTAATGAAAAGCAATAGGGAGACAGAGATCCCTGAAGCATTAGAGTAAAAGTGGCATTAAGAGGAAGACAGCAGAATAAGGGGCCTCAAAACAAGATAAATGTCCAGAAAAAACCAAAGTCAACACACACACACACACACAAACATACACTTGCCCTTTAACACAGTCAAGCGCACAACATGACAAAACAGGTGCCCGGCAATTGTGTTTGCTCTGCAGGCAGGAGGGTTTGCAATATAGAAATGCTACAGCTCCATATATCAGGATGGGTGGACCAACGCAGGATAAACGACCCGTGTGCTGTATCTGGACAGTGGGTGTAATACACAAATAAATAACTGGGAACTGAAGCTGGATGATGACATGCAGACACTCAGAGTGAGCATGTAAAGAACGAGGACACACTTCTTTGTTATACGCTGAACTGAATCTAGCCACAACAGCAGTGGCTTACAAAGATAAAAAAAACTACAATTAATAATAATAATAATAATAATAATAAATACCTTCAAGTCCCTGGCCTTCAATCTATCAGATTTTTACTGTTTTTCCCAGTTGCCATTTTATCCAGCCTGGCCAGATAAAGCTACTGAGGCAGCAATTATCACAAGGTGCTAAAGATCACAGCCACGTTTATTACTGCCTCCATCATCTGTGTTTATTAACATTTCAGAAGTGAATAGAATCTCATTTCCTGTGCCAAAGGAAGACCTTTTGTCTGCTACAGACTTTTTGCTCAATGCTGACAGTCAAAGGACTGGAGCTGTGTAGGTGCAACAATGCTCAGCATCTCTCTAAAATCACTTTTTCTTTATTGCATTAAAACACTGAGGTGCACTTTATAGACTCAGGAACATTACTCGTGATACTAAGCATTAGCTAACATGTAGTAAAGTCCATGTCAGTAAAGACACTGTCCAAATACAAACAGAAGACATTTTGGTAACACAAACTTTTTTATATAAGGCTGACATGATGCTGTCATTAGCATGAATAAGGTGTCATTAAGGCTGTCATTAAGTGTTGTTCGCTAAATTATGACACCTTTGGAGCTATCTTGGCCTTTTTTAGGTTAAAAGGAGGAATCTAGTCGGGTTAGGGTATCTTTATCTTTTTTTGATGAGTTAGGGTAACGAATGACACTTAATGACAGCTTTCATGACACCTTATTCATGCTAATGACAGGTGTCATGTCATAATATTGACCGTCAGTGTCACTGGCCTGATCCTTTAAACGCATGCGCGTAGACTACGTCACTTACTTCACTCGCAATCTTTATGACAGAGCTCCTGGGACGTGATAAGGTATTTGAATGTAAACTGACCGAACAGACATTTGTTAAATATTTTAATAGTACACATTTAAAGGCACACCGCAGACTTTTTGACCGAAATAGTTCACCCATATGAGTTATTTTAAATGATTCCTCAGGCCAATATACAGCATTTGACAGTATCAATGCTCCGAGCGGGGGTTCCCTCTTGAAATACTGACCATGGAAGTTTGGAGAGACGGACCGTCTCTGACCAGGTCATGTGACCTGGAGAATGCCTGGAGAACGTATCACGGCAGTCACGTGACCACAGGCTCGGAATACGCTCATCGAGCTAAAGCTTTTGCTAGTATTTTTCCGCCTGTTCGACTCTTGGTCATGGCCGATGTATGCAAAAAGTTTAAAACTGCTTCTGAGGAGGCTAAAAAGATGCCGCCGAGACCCGGCTCCCTTCGCTGACCCACCTTCCGCCCGGTGCCGGTCACCGCCCCGCGCACACCGGGTTGCCCGATGCTACACCGACCCCCGCCGAAGACGGTGGCAAGGCCAGGGAGTAGGGGAGGAGTGCAACCAACGCGGTGAGAAGGGACGAGTGCCGGGCCACCGGCGGTGGGGATATGAGATGGGCGACGGTGGCTACTCTTCCAGCTGCACTGCACTTTGCACCCCAGCCCGACCGACCCAGCCCTTAGAGCCAATCCTTATCCCGATGTTACAGGTCAACTACTGTCTGCATACACAAACACAAGACAAAGGAGGTTGGCCCGACAGACTGTTTGTTGAGTTTTGCGACAGTGCTGCGGTGCTTGTGGCCACTAGGGGCGCTTGACGCCAAAGTTACAGGTCTAGCGCCCCTAGTGGCCAAAGGTTACAGTGTGCCTTTAAATATGTGACAAAAAAAGGCGATATGTACAAAAACAGATCAAAACACAATAAATCGGAATTCACTCAAAACATAAATTTTGAATTATTTTGAAATAGCAGGGTTTCAACCTTTTAAATAGTACACAAACTGCCGTAAAATGGGCCGAACGGATGTAGACGCGTTTCGTGATCAGGCCCGAGAAAGGAATGGGCACCGACAATGACGGCGTAATGCCAGCCTTATTTATAAAACTTCAAGTATTACCGAAATACGTCCGTCAGCTAACCAAGGACTCTCCTCGTAATTATTTATCTTAATTTCGATTCAGATAACTAACCATTTTAAGAGAAACAATCCTGTCTGTGATGATACAGAACTACAGAAGCAGAGCACACACACACATTAAACACAAAGATGAAGTAAAGCAGCAGCACCTGACAAATGTCACTATGACGAGATTAAAGCAACTGACATGATGCAGAGATTTATTTTTCCTCGGAGCAGAAATTAACAGGTTAAATGGATGCGTCCTTAAAATGCTGCTTCATTCCAAAGCTGCAGGACTACAAAGCTGCAGGACAGAGGGCCTAAAATTACTATAATCGTTTTACTCACCCAGCTTTTTTTTTTTTTTTTTTTTTTACACAAAGTCTGCATTTCAACAGAATCTCAAAGCTTCGCAGCAGCAGACAACACAATGGAAGCAGCACAGATCAGGATGAGGCAGGAAAAGTGATTACAAGGAGAAAGATGACAAGATAAGATGACAGACAGATGAATGGGGAGACACTGTGGGTATAGATGAAGAGCTGACACATGCACATGAGCACTCAAACACTGACGCGCTATTTTTGCAGGGCAGAAAAAGACTCGAAATGCACAAGACTGAGTTATTTTAACCCAACAGCCATCCTTTATATGAAATATTCTCAATATCATCAATGTAATCATCATCGTAATCGTTTTACATCATGCTACTTAATACAAATGACTGCAGGGACATCTCCACAGACTGTTAATGAAGGCTCACACTGACCACAAACCACCACATCAGTGGTCACATACTGTACAATGGAAGATTATATACAACAAGGACAGGTAACATTTATCACAGTAAGGGTCACCAAAATGTTATTGTATCTGATCCAAGGGCCACATTATCAACAGCATTTAAGGGAATGAGTGAAATGACCAATTTGAGCTTTTGGTGTTTTTTTTTTTTTTTTTTTTAAAGATGTTTTGCTCTTTTGTGTGTTTTTGTGTTTGTTTTTTGTGGTATTGGAGTTGCCGTGAATTTTAAAATGTTTCTTTTGGAGTCAGTTCTGTTGTGATTTTATGCATTATTTTCTTAGTTTTGCATGTGTTTATAGTTGGGGTTTTTTTTTGGTTTTGTTTTTTGTTCCAAAATAAACAAAGAAACAGAAAAGTTATTGATCTAAACCAGGGCGGTGGTGGCTTAACGGTTAAAGGAAGTGAGCTTAGGTTACGGGTTCGAATCCAAGCTGTGTCATCACTGTGGGATGTTGTCTGGTAAATTCAGTTGCTTTTTGTAATCTGTAGAACAAATGTCGGTTCAATTATTTCTAAAAAAAAAAAAAAATGACAGCTTATTAATATGAGTTATAGGTTATATCAATATCACCTTCTGATTCGACTGTGGGAGAATAAATATTCACTGCAACTAGAACATTAGTCGCACTCCTGCACTAAGAAAATACTTGTGGAAAAACTCCCACACAGAAAAACATACATTAGCATGCACACTCTCCATCATAAGGTGGGCACACGCAGCAGTTACACTCACAACCAATCCAACATTCACCACAGACTTGCACGTTCCCAGTTTAACATCTCTGGTCGCCAAGTCCAAACATTTGGAGACTAATTCCATCTTTATCTCCACACGCATCCGTCGTCTGAGCGTATACAGACGTGCGCGTGCCAGTGCGTGCGTGCACTTTGTAAGAGCTGTCTGTTGAGATGGTGAATTAAACAGTAAGTGCACTTGATCTGTGAAAACACTCCAGGGCAGATACACAATAACGAGACACAAATACACACCGGCGTGTAGACACAAGCTTACATACAGCATCAAAATCATTTCCGTCACAGCTTCTATTCTTAGGAGCAGCAGCAAACCATTCTTTCCCTGATATAAATCTCTTTTTATTCACACAAGCACATTTAGCTCAAAGCTACACTCCCTGGTGGTCATACTGCATTCACATAATACTGTTGTTTCCCCACATCCCCACCCGTCAGAGAAGGATTTGTTCCAGGTAAGTCGCAGCATGAAGACCTTTCAGGGCTTGGTTTGCACACCAACATGCATCCAGCTTTCATGGGCTCTGATGCTGATGCTAATAGTGTGTGTTTGTGCAGGTGTGTCGAGGTCAGCGGCACTCGGAGGACGTCCAAGCCTTTCTCTCCCGTCTCCTGCCCGCACTCTCCCTCATATTCAGGCTCGCACACATTGCAGAAGTACAAAGAAACTGATCAGTGAGAAGCTAAATCAACACAGCTGCAACAACCCAGCCTTCATTGGCCCTTCACTCAATCCATCTAAAACAGAGCTTCTCAAATGGGGGTACGCAATGGCAGTACAAGGGGTACTCGAGAGGGAGATAGTGGAAAATTAACAAATGAAAGAAAGCATTAAAAATATGGTGTTATTAGAACATGAACTGAACAGTCTTGGTCCCACTGGTGAGAGATGACGTGAAACAGAATTGGGGTCAGTTATAATTACCCATTTCCAATTACAACTCAATTCCAATTATATTTTTTATCCTCAGAACATCATTTACAATTACGTTCACAATTATTAAAGTTCAATTACAATTATTGAGCCTGAAATAAAAGACATAATAATAGTTCTGTTAGCATCCCTTATGATAACGGATCCTAAATCAGCTGTAAAATACACTAAAAACACATATCATCTAATTTATTTCCTATCAATTGATTACCTTGTTAGGTTTTAATATTTGTGATGTGGGTGTCTGAGCCTTTTTTTTATGTCAATATAGCTCGAGATTTTTTTTTTTTTTTTTTTTTTTTTAAATGGTAAAATGTTTGAAAGCTTGATATGAAACATATTTGAATAACTGTTAACTACATATGTGTATAACTGTACATAGAACTGTAACATGGTTTAGCGTTAAATTATAAATGACATTTTTCATGGCAAAGTCAATTACGATTGCAACAGAAACAAATTTTTTAAATTCCAATTACAGCATAATTGTAATTAATGATCAATTACTCGATTAGAATTATAATTGATCCCAATCCTGATGTGAAATGATAAAAAAAAAATATAGAAATGAATCCATTCAGGAGGCACTAAATACCATTTCATTCCATTTATTTACAAAATGAGATTCTTTAAAATGTGTGTCAACACTCATTTAGTCCATTATTATGCTCTATAGATGTTTCATTTCACAATATTACGAGCAAATTGCTGCAGTCGGACAAAGGGGATACCATACTTGGATTCAGAAATAAGAGAAAGGGTGTGTATGAGTCTAAAACGTTTGAGAACCACTGGAAAACAAAAATAAAAAAACGTCCCTTGATAACCTCTTGTTCTTTCTCTGCTCCATCGTAGAATATGTGGAATCTTGATCCGCTCGGCTGCTTTCGCTCCGAGACAAGACCTCAGATATCACCCCTTAAGCCCTCTTCTCACTCTATTACATCTCTTTGCCCTTCGTCCATACTAACTCACACTCTTCAACCCTCTCCGGCTGAATTCTTCCTTCCTTCCCTCGACTTGATTCTTTGCTTCCCTGTGAGACAACCATTCACCAAACAATGTAGTGTAACCCCCCTCCCACCACCACCACCACCACCCCACCCACCGTTACCTCCAGCTCTGTCAGCACGGGACAGGAAGAGTAAACGCCCAAGGGGCTTCCAGAGAAAACAGCAGCATTTACTTCCCCCCATGTCTCTCTTATCAGCTTGTCGGCCAGCCTGCACTAGTTGTTTTTTTCCCTTCAGTATTTTCTCAAGTGTGTGAGTATTTGTGTGTGTGTGTGTGTGTGTGTTAATGCAAACATTTGAACAACACTGAATGACCAGAAACCAGAAGATCGGATGTTATCATTTAGCGCATGGGGAGGAAGAATTACACCATTTTCAATTATTTGATTATTTCCCAATTCAGCATCCTGTGCACTGCCCTGACATGGCGCACTAACAATCTGTTGGCAAAGGTACATTTGCCAGTCAGGCACTATTATCGGCACCTTGTAACAATAGATATTACTTTAACAGTGGATTGAAAGCTACAGTTCTAATTCATGTTATTACATACTGTGCCGTGGCATTCAGAAAACACCTCGAGTATGAAGGTAATGCTGGTCCCTGAGCCAACAGTGCGTGAGAGATTGTTCAAAATAAATGAAAGAAAACCAAGCAGTATTATATGCTCAACAGTTATAGAACACACAGAAGGGCAAAGCACAGTCAACTCTGCTTGAGAAATAGTTTTAATAAACGCTGATTTGGACTTTATTTAAATAAAACAGAAGAAAGCAAAGCCAAATATTACTAAACTGGTTTGTAAAACACTGTAAAAGAAGGAATTGGAGACACCGCATTGATCTAATGTTAAGTATGAATGTCTGGACTTTGTACAGCGACTACAAGGTTAAAACACTGACTACCATTTATTAATCTGAAACTCCCTGTGGAGATTATAATAAATTTTAAGCAGCTCAACAAATATGAGGACATCCACCAAATGTATCTTTTGAATTCATAAACCCCACTGTCCTTTTTTTTTAGATTTCTTTTTAAAGGAAACAAAGCCCAGATGTGGTATAAAAAAATGATCTAAATCACTGCAGACGGAGGGAATGAACTTTCCAACTTTGGTTAGGTTTTTGTGAGGAGGAATTGCAAGTTTTTTTTTTTGAGTCGGTGAAATGGTTCTCTGCACATTAATTGGAGTTTCCTAATCTACTACAGGAGAAAACATGCATGCCTGTGGTTATTTTTATTTTTTTTACTAAGCATCTCATTATGAGTGTATATAACCGAGGTGGATAAATAAATGTGACATTAAATCAGCAAACTGCTTCATGTACGTTTGAAACATCGCTACAATACGTTACAGTGACTTAAGGCTTATTTTACAAGAACAATTGTCCTACCAAATAATGATGGAGCATGTGATATATTAAATAAAATCCAAAGAGACAAAACACTAATTCAGATAAATGACCCAAACAAAGTCCTTGATATCCTCTAGCTGCCAAAAAATATTACATAACCTACGACTAATAAACTAACAGAAGACAGGAGAAGCCAACAATCGTTCCATATCAAGTTTTACTTGATAAATAGTCTACATGTTTCAACTTACCTGGACTGAAACACTGAACACTAGGTTGTTGTTTTTAAAAAGTAGTTGGAATAATAACAGGAATTTCCAAAGTGAAAAAAATGAACCCTTGAAGATTTGTTTATTCATCAGCAACTAAAATGCAGGGCTTGGACTGAGTTCATGTAACTCAGCCAGAGAGATATTTCACTCCTCGAACAAAACAAGCTATTAAACATACTCTATGCAGTGGAAGGACAGAGTGCAGGGACTCAAATGCAATATGCTGGAGTACACAAGCCAATTGTATAGAAAATCCTCTGCTAACCAAAAGACGTGACACACACCAGAGATTTAATTAGTCTCTGCAAGCAAAAGGGAGACCGCTTCTTTATGGATAGTAAAATTATGCAGAATACTACTCTCATAATTGAGGTCAGAGTAGGACACTTGCTTTAATTCCGATGATGACCCTGGGCGTCACATCCATCACTCAGACACAACAGACCTGGGCATTCATCATTCACTAAAGCGTTTATCAGTCCGGTATAGGATGCAGAGGGTCGAACGCTAAACGAGGAGCATTGTATTAACAGTAATCAGCAGAGAGAGTCCACATTGTGTCTGCATGTTAATCCACAAAGAAGTCGTTTAATTAACACGACGGCAGTAGCAGCTAAAGCTGGAAGTTAAATATGCAGTGATGCACAAACATGCATGTGTCCATGCATGTGTGTACGCACACACACACAAACACACAAATAAACACACAAACAAACAAATCTGACATGGCTACATAAACAGCTCCACACACAAGCATCCTGTGGAAATTGGATCTGTCTGAACTCTGCAAAGCATCAGCGGGTGCCTAACTGCATGGACAGACTCCTTTAGCACACACTGTATGACTGAGGAACACACTCCCTGTCCAATGCACGCCCACGTGCATACACACAAATTGGTATAAATAGGGCCACTACCAGCTAGCCGGACTGCCCGAGGGTACCACACCATGTCTCATCATTGTAAGCTAATGTCGAACGCAGAGGTAGCGCTCGGCAGAGCTGCTGTCACTTTGGCTTCAAATCCAGATTATTTTCCTGCAGCCCAAATTAGGCAGGCTTTCTCCTTGGGGGTCACTGCTTTCACACGCACACACCTTTTACCTGCAACAATGGCAGGCTGCGGCTTAAAAGGCTTTCCACTGTGCTTGACTTTTTTACATTTAGCTTGAAAAACCAAAAAAAGGAGGCTGAGTGGGTTTGTATGCGAGTGTGTCTCTGTGTCTAAGTGCTCTCCATCTCACCAGCCTCGAATCCAAAGCAATTAGAGAGGCCAGATGGTGGGTTGGACTCACAGTAAATAGCTGTGCATCGACTGAAGAAGCCTGCAACAAAAAAGTCCTGTGACAAGGAGCCAGGATGACACATAGATACATGCTGACATCAAAGCACCAGGCAAACATTAAGTACATGCTGGTATATGCACCATAAACCAACTGTCAACATTAGAACATTAAGAGAGAAAAGGTATTGTATCATAAACTGGCATGAGATAGGATTTTTTTTTTTTTTGGTATGTAAACCAAATGGAACAGGTGTGAAGGCACGCATGGGCACACTCATGCATGCACTCCACGTCAGAAACATCTACACACGAAACTACCTATGCACGCGGACAAACCTTTGCTTGCCCTCCTGTTAAAATATGACCAAACCAGTTTTGGTTTAGTCAGAGTTCAAACAATGCAGCCTTTGAGAGTCTCTCCATTCAATGAGTTTCAGCTTGGCCTGCTCACTCACTGCCGACAACAAAAAGTGCCTCCAACCAGGAAACCACTGAACTTACAGCAACACATTCGTCACCTTTTTTCTTTAGCATCAGCCATTGCGTGAAGAACTTTCTATTCTAGCACACAAATGATCAAATAGAAGTGTCCGTATTATTACTTCTTAATAGCTGCATGCTTAGGTGATTAAATTGGATGAAAAATAACTCTACAATAATTCCAACAAAACGGTTTCCAAGGCAGCAAGCTTACTTTGTCCAACCAGAACACGTATGGAATACAGAAACACACTGAGGGGGTGGAAAACAAGTGCAAAACAATCGCTTTTCTACTCACTTTTCCCAAAGCTTAATATACCTTTGTAAACACAGAGGTGTAAAGAGTAATCATATATCCTACTCAAGCAGAAGTATTGTTAGTTGATGGAAATTGTACTCAAGTACAAGTAAGTCATACAAAAAAATACTCAAGCACAAGTAAAAAGTAGCTCAAATAAATAATACTCAAAGTAAAAGTTAATAGTTACTTTCACCCCACACGTTTATCTTTGGTAATAAATCTTGCCACGGTTCCCTTGCATACAGTAAACATCTCATGTATGAACTTAAAAAATACGAGATCTCGCACAATTGGAACTAAATTTATTTTCCACAAAGGCATCTGTATAAAATTAAAGGTTTGTAAAAATCCGCAATTCTTTTTAAAATAAATGAACACCAATCAATTAAATTAAAAACTTTATGAACACTAAAACTGTGCTATGCTAAATGTGCCATGTCAGTATTATTTGATTGTTGTGGTTATTTCTTTTTTTTTTGTAGTTTCACAATGTCTGTTTATCATTTCAAAACTAAAAATATATAATTTACTCAGTAATGGTTGGGTGTAGAAATGTTACAAATTACTTTACTACTTAGAACTTACTGAAGTAGCACTTTGAGATTGCTAAATGTAAAGGGCTTTACAAATAGGGATTTTTCACTACCGATATGACACAGATATTGCAGCCTTGCGCATCGGCCGATACCGATATTGATCCGATACGATATCAGCACGAATCATACTGTACATACTTTTATTAATTTTTTTGTAGTGTGGAATGTTAGAAAAGGCTTGATCAAGTGATGTTACTCAAACAGAGAACAATGGTCAGCAACAGTAGGTTACTTTGTTGGAGTGTGAACCACAGTGAACAAAGTTATTATTATTATAATCATTATTATGAAATACAAGTAAAATTACTGATTTAGAAACACTATAAAAAGTACAAGTACTCTTAAAAGCGACTTAATTACAGTAACGCTTGTACTTGTAATACGTTACTTTCACCTCTGGTGAACACAAACATTCACACAACGGATTTATCAAAAATGAAATGAGACAAACAAAGCAATCCAGGAAATGAGAAAAGGAAGAAAAATGACACACTGGGGTGAGTCTGGAGTCCGAGGCAACGATGGCAAGAGCCGAGAGGCCACTTTATAACCTGATTGATGAATCCATAAATGTAATCAGTGGGAATCAATGATGAGCACATCTATTCACCGTGGCTCCGCTGTCACCCAGCAAACCAGTAAAAGTGAGAAAAACAAACAGCAACACAGGGGTATTTCAAAAACCATAAGATCTTTAATAGCAACCAAATACCAAAAATATAGAAAGACATGACAAATATGTGACGATCCAAATTCTATTTTTTTTTTTTCTTTACAAACCCCAAAAACAAACAAAGATTAAAAAAAAAAGTTAAAACTTTTACACATACGTCAATAACAAAAAGCACAATTTGGGGTCAGACTGTTTTGTCTCATGTATACAGATCACTTGTATCGCAGAAGCACATTTGCCAGTTTTTGGCAGCAATCACAGCGCAGCAGTCAAGAATAAAGCACTCGGAAACATAAATTATAAAGCACTGCAAAATAACCAGAAAGGGAATAAAACTGTTACAGATGAAAATAAATCCTTCATGCTTGCTGTCACAGAGTAATACACAAACGTGACACCATAAATTAGTAATCATTTTCTCTGCTACATATTTATATATTTATACTATGTACACAGGAAGGGCTTTGTTTTTTTCTCTTTGCAAGTGAAATGGGAGATGTTAAGGCTTTGAATACATATCACGACTGAAGCCGGAGGAATCTAATCACGCATTATACAGCTTTTTTCGAAAGGGATATAAAAAAAAAAAATCATATATCTTTTGACTGTGCAATCTTTGTGCTTGAGCCAGGCTGTGATCGCAGATTTTCTAAAAGCATTTTTATTTTTTGACCAGCTGTGCTTGGGTGCCGAGGTCAGTGGCGATGACGCGTGGAGGCGGTTGCAGGAGCAAAGGTGGTTGAAGTTAAAATTTCTGAGAAAGAGTACGAAGCGGCGATAATTCTGCGAGCATTGAAAGGGTGGTGTACTTTTACAAAAAGCCACATTCAACAAAATACAGGATGGACAAAGACTTTCCAAAACATCTAGATCCTAAAAAAAAAGGGAGTGAAGTTCGAGTCCCTGAAAGAATGCTCGTTTCTGCTCCACATGGTCACTGAGTCGTGGACAGGTCTGACCCATGTGGGGCCTGAGAGCAGCAGAGCAGAAAGGCAGTGCTTTCACACCAACAGGACACAGTACAGGTTCTGACAAAGCCACCAAACAAGAAGAGGGGAACGACGAGAATTTTCTTTTTGGTGTGCGTTTGCACGTGTGTGTGTGTGTGTGCGTACGTGAACCTTCACACGCACTTTTTGTGTGGGCTTGTGTCAAGAGACTGCAGAGCTGTCAGGTGTGAGGCGTCTTCTGCACAGTTTGGCTGTGGGAGTGAGCATAATGAGAGAGTGAGTGACAGGTTGTGTGTGTGTGTGTGTGTGTGTGTGTGTGTGTGGGGGCGAATGCATCTCAGCATACTGTACATCTACAGCATATGTGTGCAGGCGGCTGCTTCTTCTTCTTGACAATATACAATCATGTTCTCAGTCGCATCGCTTCTCCATAGCGAGCACAAGTGACCAAGGTTAGAAAGAAGAGAAGTCTGTACGCATCATGAAGTCACATACTGACACACGGCAAAGACAGACAGAGGTGAGTCATACGTGAGAGTATTTGGTTATGGTTCATCAGATAATTTGAGTATTGTGTGTAGTTATGATTTTTTTTCTTAAAAATCTGCCAAAAAATTCAACTATCCTCACAAAAAAAAGTGTGCCTATGTGAAAATTTGATTTAAAAAATAAAAATCATAAAAGCCCCCCCCCCCCTCACAGTTTATACACACCCAACAGCTGGAGCCAGTTCAGAGTGTGGCAACATCCTGACTACTGAGGCATTTCATGAAAATGACATTCTGAATGCATTCAAGTCATTTAAACTCTAAGCTTAATTGACCCAGACACCTCATCTTAGATAACACTCCATTAAGCTGATATTTACATTTCATAAATATCCTTTTTCTTTTTTTTTCACAAGAAAAATAAAAGCTGTTCACGTTTATAGTACACAGATACCTCACACCAAACTGTACATATACGATTTGTCCCTTGTCCATATTTTCTTTTAGTCGCTCCAACATCAAACACACCCATGTTACGGTTGTGTAGCGGTGAAAGGCTTAAGTGCAAAAATAGCTGCTAATACATCTTCATATTGAGTCGTTGTGACAAATCAGCTGTTGGTGACTTTGTTTTACCCCAGGACGACAGGCGCTGCATTTATGTATACACTAAGGTTATTAGATGATAATTCTATTGAACATGCTGGCTCATGCCAGATGCTGCTTAAACGACGAGCGTCGTCTCCATTTGTCGTCTCCCGTCTCTCTCTGAAGGTTAACACCTCTGACAAGAGCTTGTGATGGCACAAGAGCTCAATTCTCCTGCTTAAGGTTAAAACGATTTACCTTAAGAAACAAAAGAAAGTCACTTTTCGCTCTTGGCAATGGGTCAGATTTTGTTTGACCTGATATCCCGCAGCGTATGACAACCCACTTCTCAGCCAGGGCCTTACGGGAGGTGGCTACAGTCATCGAGATCCACTCACAGAATTCCCGGTGGGTCAAAGGGGAGTTGAACGGGAGGTCAAGGGGGGAAAAATAAGCATGACCAAAGATGCTTTTGTCGGGCTTCTTACCACGATTGTCCATTACAGTCACCCAGTGCCGAAGCAGATACAGTGACTCATGCAAATGTCATGGCTTTAGCCTGAAGATAGCAACGTACAGTCGTGGCGCAGTTAGCATTTGCCTGAAGGGGCCTCCGGTGGACTGTTAAACTGCTAAAATTACAGTCAGGAAACAATCAACTGTGACTCTACACCATAAAAGAGCCATTTCACTAGAACTGGCCTGTTACTCAATACCATCCCCATAGTGTTGTAGTGGAAGTTGGCTTTTAAATCTGCTCAATCAATCAACTTCTTTGAACCACATCCGCTAATCGGAAAAAATATGATATGATTAAAAACATTGAAACATTCTGATGAACAACCATGATACTCTGAGGGCGAGGTTGGTGTCCATCAAGCCATTTACTAATGCACGTGTGGAGGCGGGGATACTTGTGAAATTGGTCCCTCTATGAGGATTAGTCCATCTGGTGTGGGGTCGAGTATGTTGGATGTTTGACACATCCAAGGAGTAATGTACTCCCCTTCTCTTCCTAGCACTGACCTCGACACAGCCCTAGTTGAATCATAACCTCCCCATCATAAACAACAGAGAATAGGGTGAAGAGATAGATAGAGAGAGATGGAGAAAGAGAGGGATGATAGAGGAATTGAGATGGGTGGGCTGAAAAGGAAGCACCACGTCATAAACGATAAGTGGTAGCAATCTGTTGGTCCCGGCTAAGCGAGCGACTTCACGGCTCATTACCAATCAAGCTCTTCTTGTCAGGAGTGCTCTGAGGTGCCAGGGGCTAGAGGCGAAAAAAAGTAAGAGACCTACATCCCTCTGAACCTCCGGCCTCCTGTATTCCCCCTTTTTATCTTTTGACCCTGTCAGAACGGCTACACCTAATCCCCCCGTCTCTTGTTTACCTCCCCTTACCTTCAGGCATCGTACCAAAGTTTGTATGCCAATACCTTAGCTTCAACTGTCTGCAAAGTTGTTGTGTTTGATTCACCCACAATTGTTTTTCTGCAACATGGAACAATCTCTGCCTCTTTGAACTTTGCTGGGCTCAACTTTATCAGGAATGCTTTCATTGTTTTTAGTTGAAAATGAAAAGTATAGAGGGAGAGAGAGCAAAGTGGAGACGTCACCAGCAGATATGACAGCATTGTTTACTAGTTACCGATGGCTATGGTGTGTACTTCCAAATTGTTTCTCAACTGTCACAACTTCCCACCAGATGTCACAGAACCAAAACAAAAAGGTTTTCCACAAAACAACAGGGAATCACAGGCAAGTGTTTGACAACCTGTTCTTCTTCTGTTATGAGATGAGGAAATATGCGAGAGAAGCCTCCTGTGTAATTGAGCTTTTTTTCTCTCCATTATTTCACTCCCACAACACATAATTTCTCTTTGAGTCTGTCAAGAGTCAAGGTCCCAGTGAAAGTGAAAGCATGAGCCAAAGTAGTGGGAGGTGGATTGTTCTTTTCTGTTTGTTTTCAGTTCTGAGGGACCAGATAACAACTCCTGTGAAAATACCTCAATGAACACTCCTTTTCAATCAGTTCATCCACGGGCAGCACTGTGATTAATCATAGGCTATTTTAAGAATCAATGCTAAAAATCAAAGTGGGACTATTCCCCCGCCCCCCTCCCCTCCCCCATCAGACAGGGACACGACCCAGAAGCAAAAAGAAATACTCAGGAATTCTCAATCTGCACTTTTTTTCTCCCCTCTCCTCTTGTCATCCTCTATACATAAACTGCAGTCCGTGAAATGACAGAGCCATCCTTCTGGGACTCCATGTCATCATCCATGTAATCTCCGATCATATCATCCTGGTCATGGGGTGGACGAAGCTGAAGGATGGGGTCCCCTCCCCCAAAGTGGTCATACCGCTCCTCTTCTTCCAGCTCATCAAACTTCCTCCTCTCCACGTCATCTAGCTCATTGCTCAGCAGGATGTCTTGGGCGGTTGGTGTAGTGTTGACGACCTCGGGGCGGCCCCCGATTGTCAGCGGCTGATGGTGGTTGTTTTTATCTGCCAGGCCAGGGTGGGACGAGGCCTCGTTGTAAACGTATATCGGCCCGTTGTTGTTCCCGCCTCCAACGCCGCCACTTACAGAACCTCCACCTGTGCCATTCTTGCTCGCCTTCTTTCCTCCTCCGAATATGCGCGTCTTTATGTCGCTGCTGCCATTGGCCCGGTAACCCTGTTGCTGTCGGCGGCTACGGGTGACGAGCACTGCGACGAGAGCGCCGACCAAAAGGAGGGCCAGCAGGGAGCCAATCACAGCTCCTGCCACTACGCCGGCATTGGATGGGTTCTGTGGGGGCTCTGCAGGAAGGAGAAGAGGCAGGGAGACAAAGGAGGAAAAGAAATATGAAAAAAAGAGCCAGGTAGACAAAAAGAGAGAGAACAGAGACAGCATAAAAAAGAGAGAGAAAAGGGGGAAAAGGAGGGAAGGTAGAGTTGGATGATGTCAGTACTGCTTATGTGAATGTAATCAAGTGTTGGTGTGAGTACAGTACATTGCTTTGTGCGTGTGCATGTGTGTGCTGAGCCTCCCAAATGTGTGACATTTCTTCCTTTCCCTCAGAGCTGCTGCTGTCCCCATTCCCACAGCCACGTCACAACAATGTGTTCCCAGCCACGCTTGCCCCCACTTGCTGCCCTTCAATGACCAGTTTTTCCAAGATGCACCACAAATCCCAAGGCAAAGCGGGGCGAGAAAAACAGCGCATGCCATGCACAGACAGACACACACACACACACACACTATGAAGGAGTGGACAACAATCTATGTGTGTTTGTGCATGTCAGAACAGGTGAAGACAGAAAAGGCTGATGATAAATAGAGGAATATCTTCCAAGTTAAGATAAGAGGAACAGTAGGAGGGAGGCGGCGTAGGTGGTGAATTGATTGAGTGATAAAGTGAGAGTAGAATGACGATTGTTCCTGGAGGCCATAGAAAGAGCATGGGGCAGTCTAATAAACGTCCGTTCTTTCTGTAAACCAGTCTGACGGAGCTTTTTTTACTTTACATTGTTACTGACAACCACGGAGCACCTATGTGAAGATTAGAAAAAAATCCATTAAACAAGGAAAAAAGTTAGTTTGCTAGAAAGTGAACAGGGGAGTTCAGTAAAACTAGAACAAAACCGCTCCACACAGTTTATCTGTTTGCGCTTCTGTGTGACGAAAACCTCGAGGGATGAGCAGTTGCTTCTAAATCAGGGTTGCAAACAGGTCCCATATGACTTGTCAGCCACATGCTTTTCTTTCTAAACTCGCACATCCCACTCCCTCTGCATCAAACCTTCGTTAGTGCAACTTTTAAAAGAACTCAAACAGTATAGTTTTCACATTTTCACAAACCAGAAGACTGCTGGTTCAAGCCAAGACTAGGATCGGTTTGGAAGGTTTTTGTTGGAAATGTGATACCATGTTTCAATCAATCGATCAAATTTTATTTATTAAAAAGAAGCGCCTTTCATACAACAAAGTGTAAACTCAAGGCGTTTTTAAATAATTAAAAATACACCCACCCTGCACAACTAAGTGGACTATTGAGAGTGTCGTGATGGTGAGGGAAAACAATCAACGGGGCAAGCGCTGACACTCGGAATGTCCGGGAGGAGGAGGAGGAAGTTGCGTGTGGGGAGAATGACGGGGGGAGAAACCTTGGAGGAATGCCAAAATACAGTAAGAAATCCATTCAATTCTGACCTAGATAGCAAAATAATAATAATGTTGCTATCAAAAGCCCGGTCTCAGCGTTGTTTCTGTAGTTTTATAGTAGGAAACCAATGTTGAGGTGTCCCTAAAGCAAAAAAAAAAATTGCTTCAAAATCACTAATAGATTTTTTCAGAAAAAGACATTTTTCTCAGCTTTTTGTCACAAACTGGCGATTTGTGTGAAACTTGTCTCTATTCAACTGCTGATTACGGAAGAATGTTAGAAACAAAACTATTTTTTCTGATGAAACTAGAGAGTCTAATCTTTCTGGACATCTGGTTTCAGATTTCAGATTGTCATAGTGCAAAATATTCTGTGGGTCTTAAAAAAATAAGTGAAAATCATCTAAAACGCCTGGCAATATGGGGCTGGAAGCTCTGAAAAGGGCTGGCAGTGAACGAGTTAAAAGCTCAATGGAAAAGGTGGGTTTTGAGCCTGTTTTTTTTTTGACGTTCTCTGCAGCCCTGAGGTTCTCCGGCAGACTGTTCCACAGACGGGGGACGTAAAACTGGGACGACGCCTCACCGCGAGTGGTGTCCTGACTTTGGGGATTATTAAAAGGCCAGCGCCGGAGGACCTCAGGGCTCGAGAAGGCTCATAGGGTGAAAGTAGTTCTGAAAGATAAGAAGGCCTAAGACCATTAAGACACTTAAAAACCAGTAAGAATACCTTAAAATTGATCCTGAAACACACGGGGAGCCAATGCAGCGATTTTTTTAAATGGCTGTAATGTGTTCCCGTCTCCTGGTCTTCATCAGGACACGTGCTGCTGAGTTTTGTAATAATTGTAAACATGAAATATTGTTTTTGGGAAGACCAGAAAGCAGGGCATTACAGTAGTCAATTCGACTGGCGATAAAAGCATGCATTAGCGTTTTTCTCTCTGTGTTGGCCTGAGAGAGAATGGGATGGACTCTGACTGCTTTTCTTCAAATGATAAAAATCTAATTTTGTTACATTTCTAATGTGAGGAATAAAAGTAAGCTCAGAATCTAAAATAATGCCCAGGTTTTTAACTTGTGTGGAGGGAATCAAAGATGCTGTTTGAAGTTTAGGTAAAAACTCTCTCTGGGCCTCAGGACCGAGAACTAAAACTTCAGTATGTTATGTTTACCATACAGAAGCAGAAACAAATATCTCCACTACTTCTGACTTTACAGAACAGGTTTCCCCATTAATAATACAATAAGGATTATTTACACACTTCATACAGACAGATCTGTTGATTTGATTCACACAATGTGAAAAATTATTTAATATGGGGAACATTTATGACAAATCCTGATGATGGTAAGAGATTTTCTTCTAGCGTTCTCATTTTGGGAATTTTGGAGCTGGAATGAATAGAAAAATGAATAATCCTTGAAAGTAAAAGAAATCTAAATGAATTAAATTTACAGGGCACACACAGAATCAGCAGCTGCTGAAGTGGTTAAAGGATTTCCACTACAGTACAATTAATGGCATCTTAAGACCTGAATACCTCACTGTAGTTTTATTAAATGTAGTCAGCCAATTTAGACATGCAAGTGCTTAAGTTTTCAGCCTCTGATGTTGACTGACGTGTGAGAGGTATGTGCAGAGAGCCTTTCTAAAAGAAAGCAAAAACGTTTCTGTTTTAAAGGGAAGTGTGAAGGGCCTCTGAGAGGCTCGGAGTCTCACAGCGAGCTTGTTAAAACTCAGTAAGTTCTCAGGGTCATGAGTTCAGGGCTCCAAGGTCTTTTGGATACTTGGAGAACTCCAGACAAACAAAACCTGAGACAGTTTCCTGTTCTGCGGTCATCAGCTAAAGCTTTGCACTGATAGTACATGGTGTAGGGATTGCAAATAATTTACGATAGAAAAATGTCCTGTAAAAGGACCCGAGTGAGCCAAAACCGTACAGACATTAAGTACACATTACACTACTCAGCAAAATGCAGCAACATAACTTTCCCCATCCTTAAAGTGAATACTTAATGATGGAAAGGAGATGAATGACCCAGAAATAATGAATTAAATGGTTTTGCATTCCATTGTTTACAAAAACAAAAAAGTTAGATATAATAAAATCTGTTTGTCGCTCAAAAAGGTTTCCCTCCTGCTTATTAATGAAAAAAATGAATAGACAAAAATAAATATATTAATAACAATGAGTTTTAAGAGATAAAAGAACATTGCTCCAAGTTTCAATCATCAGCAGCAGCATGAAGCAGCAGACAATAGGGTTAAACCACGGCTGAAAATCGAAAGTGGCAAATTGACAATAGGTTTTCATAGTTCCTCCTATTAAGTCCAACAGAAGCCAACCACTGCTTGTTATTTCCACAGCGAGCTGACAGAAGCATTCTTTAAACTGCCTCTTGTCATAACAGTAAATGGTAGAATTCTGCATCTACACCTGCGCTCCACTCTATTTGTCATCACCCTTTTCTTCAGCTGCTGCATCCACTTCACCAACCGTTTCAGTTACACATGCTCCGTCTTCCCCAAATCCAATTCCCCAACAGCATTCCCATTCATCTGTGCTTTTTTTTTTTTTTTTGAAGTTTTTATGTCCCTCTCCGCTCCTCAGGGACTCATCTTTAACATTGTTTTCTTTTTTTGTGTGGTCTTTTCTGTCAACCGGCTGCCAACGAACACCAACTCGCTCTGCTCCTGGTCTCTTCAGGCTTGTGCTAAACATTCCTGTTCACACACAGAAGAGTGAGCGTCCTCCCTTGGTGTCCACTTGTAACAGGAACATGAGAAATGCATTATCACCTCTGACTCAATCGAGATGCACCAAATACTCCGTGGCACCAATCTCTGCACAAATATAAGAATGGTCGTTTTTTTTTTTTTATCAAAGGGAATTACTCTTTCAAAAATCGACTCATCCTATTATTTTTAATGCATCACTCAAGTCATCTCTGTGTAAATCCCTCCGTGGATGATAATTCATGTTTTATTCCGCACTTCTGGAGTCATCACTTAAAAGATTCACAAGCATGATGTGAAGGAACACCCCCAGGCTCCCGGTGCAGCCCTACCACAGACAGACGCAGACAAATCTTGACAAAGAACCAGTGGAATTTGTTCAAGTGGGTAAGGAGAGGACATCTTCCAAACACATGCTGCTGGATGAGCCAGCAGAAAGTCTGCAATATGCATGCTGTGTGGATAATTGTGGGAGGGTAAGGCAAAGCTTAAAATTAAACATGCATAATTGGAGGAATCCCCCCCCCCTTTCCTCCCCACTTACACACAGCATACTGTGGAAGCCAAAAAAACAGCATGCGCCTTGTGAAGTCATGTCCAACCCGACTGTAAGCTCCAAGTGACCGCAAGTAATGAGGGAGATGGAGCGGAAGTAACGTTTGCTGCAGCCTCCCAAAAACATGCGTGGTCACGCCATGACGGTCATCAGCAGTCTGATGTCAGATCTGCACCTCAAGCGTCGCTCAGTCGTTCTCGCGTTCTGCATGTTAAGTTATCAAACAGAGCTGGATGTGTGCGTGTGTGTGTGTTTAAATGCACGCCGTGAGACTGAGTATAGATACAGATTGGGAAGAAGGCCAGTTGCAGACCAGAGGGAAACTTTGGCTCAATTGAACATGGGGTCATGCCACTTTCACATGTCCAGATGCGCACACAAAGGCCGACACAGACCAACACACACAGAGAAAACCTAATATACTTGTAGACAGCATTGGAAAATAGCCAAGCCCCTTGCCCTTGAACTGTCTCCTTAGATGATCCTGAAAATGGGAGCAAACACACAAACTGGGGGGAAATGCCACTTTCAGTGAATTGAAGACAATTTCCTCAGACTGTGTTTGTGTGCGAGCGGGGTTGGTTTATTGGGATATTTAACTTTTGAGGTTTAGCTCGATCTCCCCTAAGGAATACAATAATAGTAAAAACAAAATCAGGGTTAGCCATACAGAAACCCCCTGAGACCAGCAAAAAAATGGAGGGATTGAGGGAGGAATGAAGACTACTAAGCTGTGATTAAGGAAGAGCCACTGGTATTTAGGAGTTAAGCTCAGAGAGAGACAGAGATAGCTTGGGCATGAGAGGGAGAGGGAAAGGGAAGCGCTCGGGGCAGGGCAGTCTTCCCTGAGCAGTGAGATCAGGACCAGACGTGCAGAGGCTGAAAGACAACCTGAGAGAGATAAGCAGGATGAGGAGAGAGCATATGCTAACTGAGAGGATGAGAGATAAAGTGAAAGGAGCAAACAGCAATGAAAGAGATAGCAAGAGGCCGATCAATCAAAAGAAAGGAGAGAGGAGAGTGTGCGCCTGTGTGTGTTCGGACTAAGCATCAGGATCAAAGATGAGAGCAGTAGAGAGCCTACAACTCTTTGCTTGGGCTTCAGGAGACACAAGTCAGCAAGGGGACAAACAGTAGTGTGGACATCCGTGTGTGTGCGCGTACGTGTGCGCGTGTGTGAGAAAGCTGTGGAGTAAATGGGATCGAGGGGACCGGTGATGTAGCAGGTGCTGGCCATTTCACGCCTGTCTGCCTCTCTTAGTCCTGTTTGTCTACATACATTCACATTAGCTTCTGTGAGTATGAACCGAGGGCCCATCTGGAGCCATTCCCCTCTCTCCTTCCATCCATTTCTTTGTGAGCATTAGAAACTAAATAAAACAACTGTTCAATCTGAATACTTTCGTCTCTATTTTCTGCTAAATCCTTCGATTCTGTGATACACAGTATATACTTAGTCACCCCTTAACTACTGGCAAATTCTAGCTCGCATCTCATCCCTGTTGCTCTATGAGTAATAGAGGAGTGGGATAGCAGGAGGAGGTGGTTGGGTGTGGGAGAAGACGAGATGCAGGAGGGAGATGACGGATCCAGGAAAGTGTGGGAAGTTCAACATGGTTGAAAAAAAGAAACAACAGACTAAAACAGAAGCAAAAAAAAAACTTGAGGAACAGGGAAAGTGGGATGAGGGTTGGGGGGAGGAGTGGGAAATACGGGATAAAAGACGATGAGCTAATGGTGGACTGAGCAGTGAAGCAGCCAGGAGCTGAAACAGCAAAGGGTGACTGATCCACTCTGAGAGGCTTGGGGACGGACAGAGACACACGCTATGCTGGGAGATAGTGGACGCCAGTAGCACTGGAGATAGGATGCAGTGGCACTAAATTCCCATGGGAGTTTAAAATGCTATCAGCATCACTCGCTACCCTCCATTCCTCATGGTCTCTCTCTCTCTCTCTCTCTCCCAGTGTGAGGATTGCACACTGGAACTGATTTATCCTGATGCACATTTCTTGACTTTGCCACTTAAAAGCAGCAGCCTCCGACCTGCAGCTCCATGGATCTGTGCATCTTCCTTTGCTCGTAGCTTGTCAGACACAGCAGGAGATAGTGACATCTTTTATGCTACTGACGCTAGTTAGATCCTAGTTGTATGTAGCAGCACAGATTGGCCCCATAGGACCTGTGATACATACTGTAGCACCATAAGGAGCCAAAGGACTTGAGGGGAGGATTGAGTGAGAAAGAATGAGTTAAATAACGTCAAGAGGGAAAGTAGGCTACAACAGAGCTCGGTGGCTTTAAAGATGAAGCCACAAGAGAAATACAGTCGTCCCTCCTTCCTGGGAACGACTTATCCAATGTCAGCAGAATGTGACTTCTGGTAAAGTGCAGGCAGAAGTGGAGAAAAATGTATTTTGAATGAGGCATAAAAGCATAAGTGAATCACGCTGAAAGCGGTGCAGTGACTCTTCAGGATCTCTTTTGGCTTATTTGAAATTGGTACATATTAGAAGCGACTCCCCAAGCAAAGCCCTGAAGACCGGAGCTTCAAAAGAGTTAAGTCTGAAACAAAATTTAATTTCAGTCAACAGTGGGTATATCATTGTGAGTCAAACACCGCTTATTATTAACAATTTTTTTTATCGCCAAGGCTCAGATTCTGTTTACAAAGCTGGTCATTGTTTTTTTTCTCTATATTTTACAAACAGCTGGTGAAGCAAAGCAGCTACACACTGGTTTAAGTGCTGAGGACCAATTGAAACTCTTTCAATACACCAATAAAAAAATAAAATAAAAAAACCTGTACGAAAGACATTCTTTTGTGTGACAGAAACATACTGATAACTATTATTAAAAAACCTTGCGGGAAAATTGCTTCCGCAAGCAGGAAGAAGCCCTTGGAATAATATAAAAATACATTTATAGCCAAAAGAATAATAATCAAAAAATGAAGGTGAGCAAAGAGGCAGAAAAGGAGACATGCATTTCACACAGCCTACTCACAATAACAAAATTTACACTGAAGGAAAGAATTGAAAATCCCACATAAGCATGCAGATACGCACCCGTATTCCCCCACCAACTTTAACGCGTGCACACACCCACACGCACGCACCCACACAAGTAATGGACAGAGCAGCTTGACCCTCTAGCCCTATGTTACACCCGAAACATTCCGCAGCACCCAAAGTGAGAGAACATGTGTGAGTGTGAGTGATTTGTGAGGCAGAAGGTGTGTCCTGGGAGAAACTGAAGTAACAGAACATGTGTTGATCATGTGATGACGGTGTTATTTGTCAAAGCTTATCAGTATAGAGAAGAAAAATCTCTATGAAAAAAAAACTGGAAAAGTTTAGCTGCTTAATGGGACCCCGTGAAGTGCTTTTTATTTTATGGTTAAACATTTATCAGCACATTGGGAAGTGTGCCGCACATTAAATTAAGTACAAGGCATTCAGTTTAGAGCAGCAAATGGATGAAATTATGAAACCAGGGGCAATTTGGCCAAACTTTGTTATTATAATGAAGAACACTTCATCTAATAAAACAATTTCTCCAGTGCAGATTAATGACCTATCATTTGAAAACTGCATATGCTGTGCATTTGCGATGCGTTGTTTTAAATGTGTTTTTGTCCTCAAACTCACCTCTGACTATTGCTGTGACCTGGTCCCTTGTTGTTCCGATGCGGTTCATGACCTCACAGATGAACGTGGTGTTGACGGACTCGTCCACCTTCAGCACTTTCAGCTCGTTGTTTTTGATCTGCACCGTTTCAGGTATCGCAATCCCCGACATGCTGCACAGACGTAAGCACAACACAGTCAGGAGGAGGTAAAGGGAAAGCCAACGGCGAGGAAATAAAACTGGCCAGAAGCGTGTTGATCTTGTGAGATGGGCAGTTTGCAAAAATCTTTCATCAACAGAGTCTGTTCATCTTAACTGTTTGATCAAAACCAGTTTCCTGAGTTTAATGAGGAAATTTATCTGCACAGAAGGACATTACAAACTCAATCTTTTCATTTTAAAGGGGACATATTATGAAAAAACACTTTTGACTTGACTTAACTTGAGTGTCCACGGGCACACAAAATGTAAAATAAAACCATGCATTGTTTTTCTCGCGAGCAAAGGAGTGATGTCTACCGGTAAAACTAAATACAGAACTTTCCTGCTGTCGGTGCCGCGCCTCCACAGTGACGTACAATGTATTGTTAGCGCTATTTGTTCATGCGGATGTGTACTTTGCTCTTGTGGTTCTGCGACCCTGTTATATCGCCTCTTATCGCTGATCTGACGTGTTTGTGACAATGCAAAGCAGCGGTTGAGGAAAACAAATGATTATCACATCAAATGCACTATTCCTGTGGTTAAAAGAGCAGAAGAGGAGGAGAAAGTGACATAGCAGCTTAAAGGGCCCATGTTATGCTAAATCAACTTTTCTGTGCTTTAAATATTATAAAAGTGTTATTTGGGCTTCATACACATGCCCAAAGTGTTTTTTCATTGATTTTCTCAATCGTGAGTTAGAGGGTGATTTGCTCCTTTCTTACTGCAGGGTGAGCCCAAACACCTCGCTCCAATTTGATGACACGTTCCCACTTTGATGACTAATTTGACGCTGCACTGAGCTGGAGAAGCCGCGCCTCCAGGAAGCTCTCTGTCATGATTGACATGTAAACAAACGCCCACGAAGGTGAACATTTCAGCGTCCTTTGCGCAGTGCTATGTATGTATTTTCTACAGTCTATGTATGTACCGGTGAACGCCCCGCCCTCACGCTCTGTCTCGTGTTTATAAAGCAGCATGAGCTTGGCTACGGAGTGGGTGGAAGCAGGGCGGGCCGTCCTCTGACCCTACGTCACCGTGTGGGGAGGAGGATGTCAGTGTCCTGTCTAAAGACTAAAAACAATCACAACAGTGTGTGGATAGCAAAAATAAAATCGCTTTGGTGATCACTGATCACCCTGTAAAAGAGCGAGACATGAAGTGAGTGAGCGTCTATAGACACGCCCACTCATGAATATGCATAAGTAGGCCCCAAAACTGCCCGATTTCAGAATTGCTCAGAAAGTGACTTTTCAGAGGGCTAAAACTCTGGAAAACAGGCAAGTTTGGGAAAATAAACCTCAAATATTATGTTTTTGGGGTTCTCAGAACAAATGGAGATGGGTGAAAAATTGCATAATATGTCCCCTTTAAAAGCCACAGACATTTAGTTTTTTTCCCCACATATGGTAATAGCTAAAAAGACAAAAAAAAAAGGAAGGGGACCTCACTGCTTACTATTCACACCATGCAAGGCTTAAATCTGCAGTCATAGAGTCTATTATGAGAAAATGTACAGCTATCTCCATAATCAGTGTGGGGTTTCTGTAGTGACCATAATAAAAGCACTGATTACAGCTCTGTGAGGATTGCGGACTCGGGGCGGATGTGAAATAAAGAAAGAAAAAGACCATGGGAAAAGACCAGGGGCCTCGTAGCATTAACATTTGTGCACTGATGCTTCTTTTCACCTTCATCACATTTTACAATGCAGTGACGACTGCTGTAAATAGCTTCATTTTCATTTATTTACGCCATTGCTGTGACAACCAAATAAATCCTCTTTTGTCTGGCTTTCATCACTCACGCATCTCTTCCTCATTCTGAAATTCCTTTTCACTTCTGCCACGAACGATCGTAGAATTTCATTGGTCAACAGCTCGTTTAGATGCAATAACCATTCATGAGCTCCTTTGCATTGACCATTTATGGTAGAATGGGGGCGTGTCGAGGGCAGCATATGAAGTAAATTGAGCTGCGCCAACTACTATCCCTCTCGATCTGCTGAGTATGATAGAGAGGGAGATTTTTAAGCATTTTATTGTTGATTTAATGTTTTTGCTGCTGATTTTATGGTTCTCATTGATTTTAAGCTCTTGAATGTTTTGTGTTGCACTTCATCATGCTAAGCACATTGAATTGTCTTGTATTTGTATAGCGCGTTTCATGCACATTTGGTTTATCTTGCCTTACTAGCTGGGCTGTAACTTATAAAGGGAAAAGTGTGTGCAGATAAGCTCCACACGGTTTTATAAATCAGAATTTATTTTTGGAGTCACACAATTTCAGATTTTTGACGTACGGTCACGATTTTAGTGTAGATTCTACTCAATGTTTTATAAATGAGGCCTCAGGAGAATAGTTTTATTTTGCAATCAGGAAGTACTCACGTCTTCCAGATGACACTGTAAGGAGCGGGATTGGCTGTAGCCTGGCAGGTAAGGACAGCGTTTGTTCGACCCACATACCAGTTGTTGTCGTAACCTACTATCGTCACCTTAGGGGGGTCTATGAAAATGCAAGGAGGAGAAAAACAAAGCACAATCTCAGTTATTCTTAAATAGGTATGAAGGTTTACTGAAGCAAAAAAAAAAATGAATGTAAACTACTGTAATGTTTGAGCGTGTGCAAGAAAACTCACACTGGACAGTTAGCTTCATCGGAAAGCTCTCAGGTTTGACCTGAGTCCTATGGTTCACCACGCAGCTGATGTCTCTTCCGTTGTCGGCGGCTGTCGGGATCATGCGGTACTCGCTGCTGACGGTCACCGTGTTGTCTGCACCGGGCTTTTCCACTAAGGTTGAGTTGCCATTGGCTGTGGTCATCCAGGTGAGCTTGGCAGGAGGGCGGCCATCTGCAGATTCACACCGGGCCACGACTACCGGCTTGGTGCCGGCCACTACTGTTACAGTGGAGGCGGAGTTCTGAGGCTTGGCTGATTGACGGATGGGTCAACAGACAGATGGAGGGATGAAGGAAAAAACAACAAAGATACAAAAATTAAAGGATGGATCACCATGGGAGGAAAAAAGGGTCAAATCCAAACCTCTAGTCCTCTTATTCCTCCCGTCTGCACATTTAAGCCTTTTACTCCCAATCATTCATGCAAAACACAAACCAATTTCCCTCTCACTCCATTTATTATGTTTTTCATATCACCATCACCCTCTACTGATTAACCATTTTCCTGCCAGGTCGGGCGCATTTCCACACAAACTCTAAACATCCCTACATTCATTCCAAAGACCCCCAGCCACCCCTCAGAAGTCCCCAGCTCACAATACTTGTGCCCCATTGCCTGCTCTGATGCCTGTATGGATCTGGACAAGATCTGACAGCAGGCATGACGAGCAGTCCGATCAATACAGCACCTGAGGGCAGGCACACAGGCATGATGAACTGGCAAAGACGCACTGCTAAAGGGTCAGGGTTTGGCCCCCTGGTCCCCTTGCATTAAGAAGACAATTAATCTGACAATAGCACTTAAAAAAGCAATTAGTCCACGCTATACATACTTGATATCTGTGGGAGAACGAGGAGCAAGAGGGAAACGGACGGTATGAGAATGCATCCTTCCTATTGTGGCTGTTTAATAAGCTAGGTAAATCAGTGTACGTACACCAGTGTTTCCCAACTATTTTTTGTGGCATCACAATTACCACTTAGTTCATGATATGCATTGCTTATTTATGTCCGCAGGCTCATTTCTACCCCTTCCTCTGTCTGGTCCAACATTAATTATCTATTTTCTTTTTTTTTTATTTTTTCAATCTACTAATTAATTTATTTCAGATGTTTTGGCCGTTTATTTAAACTTCACATTTTCATGTATTTTAAAAGAGTTGTGCCACAATTAATTATCAATGAATGAGAAAAAGAGTCTGCCTGCATGTAAAAATGTGTCGAATAATGTCAGAAATTGGTAAATGTTTGTGTACTCCCTGAAATATGTCTAAGTACCCCTAAGGGTACACATACCCCTGGTTGTGAACCACTGATGTACACCATGTGATCTTTATGACCAAATGAGGAGGAAAAAAATGTTGAACACCCTTGGAGCTCTTTAATCACCCCTTATATTAACATATATAAAACAATAATTAAAAATCTACATATTTAAGCATAGAAAAAAAAAACTATTAAAAATACATTTATATCTTTCATCCATTCCTCCTTTCATCACTGGAGCCGAGCACACAGTCAGAGTCAGACAACCATTCACTACACCAATTATTTTAGAGAATTGAATAAATCTACAATCTTACATGTTTCACAATGGAGCGTGAACTCAAAGTGGTCAAAAAATCAAGATGGCAATGAAAAGGCTATGTAGACCTGAGGCCTTTGTGCCATAATCGACTTAAAAGTCCTGCTCCTGGGATAAAAAAAAAAAATTTAAAAAATGGGACACAATCATAGTTGGCAAGTCCCTGGTATATGTTTTTTAAACTGGGCTGGGATGGATTTACATTTGGAAAAAAGAGAAAATAATGTAATCATGTTGTAGTGGTGACTGTTGCTGTGTTAGATTTGTCCATTTAAAGTCAAACACCTACCAACAGCATTAACAGGGGCACCGTCTGTGTTGATGTTTCTTATTAAACACTGAACAGTTTTGAAAGACCTTGTAAAGTTAGAAGAGCTACTTCCTATATCGGAAACATTTCTATCCTACAATTTAAAATATTTGATGTTTAAAGTTAAATGTTAGGGTTTCAATTACTTTAATTTGAAAATCAATGATTCTCTTAAAGTATTGTGGCAAAGCTACAGGGATTTCTTCCATGTTACAGCACGGACTGGAGGATTTGTCAAAAAAAATAAACAAATTAGCTTATCCTTCCAATGAAAGACACTCCAGAGTATGGCTGGTGGTGAGGCGGAGGGGACTGTTCTAAAAGCAAGCATTTGATTTTCTCTGGCAACTTCACAGGCTCCTTCACGTAAAACTAAACTGAAAGAGAAAGCTTGTTACCAAAAGAAACTCTTTGTCTTGTGTTTGTGTAACCTTCCTCTGAAACAGGATGTGTTCAAAGTTGAGCTTTTTAAAAAAATAAATTAAAAAAAAAACACAAAATAAGGACTCCCCCGCAAGTATAAAAGTTTAGTTTTCATCTGTTCACAGAGGTTTTTAGATGAAAAAATCAATGTTTTAAACACTAAAAAATTTAGATTTTCAACGATTGTTGCTTTGAACTCGTTAACCTACCCAGCATGACTAGTTGTGTGATGCCTTGCTCGTTGCCACTGGGATAGGTAGCGTATTCACAGACGTAGCGGCCCTCGTCCGTCATCCTAACGTCGCTTATCTGGATGGAGGGGCTGTTGAGGTTCGGTGGGTTCTGTGCAAAGCTGACCCGGCCTTTCACGGGAGATTCGGGGTAGTTGGGATCATAGTTTGGGTGAAAAACTGCGATGTTCATCCTTTCTCCATCCTTCGGCTCGTAAATCCAGGTGACCTGATTGGGGGGGGGAATAACAATGTAATTTAATGTGACACTGATTAGCAACTTCTGATGTAAACTTCACTTAGGGCGGCGCACTGAGGAACACAATCAAGAACGTGGGAGCAGGTATGAATATGGATATGGATAATAGTTTTACACTCTGCTTTCATTATACTGGAGCCAAGCAGAGTTGTGAACTTTCTCCTCTGAAAGACACGCTCCCATTATCACATCCCCATCCCCTCAAGCAAAATGAAGCCTAGTATTGTTTGTTTGGAGCGATAAAACATTAAATCTAGATGTGATAAAAAAGCTTCTGCTCGCCCCAGGATTTTTTTTTTTTCCTGGGTGCTACGCTATCAAAATAAGGTTTAATGAGCCAAATGAATGAGTCACATGGTCCTTTATTATCTTTTTAGGAGTATTTTGATTGCAGTAAATGGCTCTTATGCACCTGAATGAATTGGCCTCTTCACATTGAGTGCTGGCTCCCATAATGCAGACATTTAGAAAAAACTTAAAGTCATCTGTTCAATTTATTGCCAGTGCAAACATTGTCCTCAGATATTGAAGAAAAACATAATCCCAAACACACTTCACAAATTGAATCGTGTCGACATAATGAGCAACAACTTTGGATGATGAAGTGCCAAACCATTTAATATTGAGTTTATTTGAGAGCTGAGATGTAAAAAGAGTGATTAAAGGGGGTGGATTGGCTAAAGTTGTCCTACTCTCTGATTGGCTGAGCTATAGCCAATAGGAATATAGACTCTGCACTTTTTACTATCCTAAATACTGCAGCTCAGCCAATCAGATTGTAGAGTACGTACGGTACTACAAGTACATTTTTTTGGTGTTAGGGGTTTGTACGGGGTGGGTGCTTTTTACATTTTTTAAAAGCCCTTCGAGTTGCATTTTTTTGTATGAAAAGTGTTTTTAATAAATACAGATTTGATTTGATCAAAGGAGGATACCTGACATTAAACAGACTAATCAGAAGGAGCGTGGGAAGCAACAATTTTAATCCTCGTCAGTATAAAGCACAATGTGACAACAGGAACATTACCTAACTGCTATTAAATAAATCAAATGTATTCTGGATTACATTTCAGTAAAAGATTAGTGTACAACTACAGGTGTCCTAGAACAACTTTTTCACTGCCGATACAATATCGATATTGCAATCTCGAGTATTGGCAGATACCACAAGCAATCTATTACAATAGGTATCAACACAGATATACAGTATATATATATATATATATATATATTTGTTTCTTATTTTCTAGTGTAGAATGTTAGAAAAGGCTTGATCAAGTGATGTTACTCAAAAAGATAATTGTCAGCAATAGTAGGTATGCGAAAAACTGACCCATTTAATAACCAATTGGTTATATAGATTTTACCCTGAAACAAACAATTCAATAAAATAAATAAAAAATTAAATAGAAGGTTAATGAATTCAATAAAAACAATGTACATTATATTAACAAATGTAATAATCCAATACTTTTCAATGCCGGATCAGGAACATGTCACATCCTGATCTACAACTAAAAGTTAATTCACCCAACCAATCACTGAACTAGGACTAAAACACTTCTGATGAATTCATACGACTGATTAATATGACTGACCATAGTGAGCTGGACCCCTGTGGCATCAGTGAAGGCACAACGCAGGTTGACCGTCTGCCCAGGATATGACGACACCTCTGGCTCCACCTTCACTCGCTGACCGGAGGCTTCTGTACACACACAAAAAACAAAGACAACCCTTATAATCTGTTCCTTTTTAGACTTGAGAAAAAAAGGAAAAATTCTTAGCAGAGAACACCGGCCCTGTGATGACTATTTATGGGTACAGTATTGAAGTGTCCAGTTCAAAAGTGGACAGTATTTGAAAAACCAAGGCAAGTAGGACAACAGACTGGTATCCATGCTGACCGAGTGTGTGTGAATGTGGTGGGAGTGGTTGATCTCTTTTTTTTCCCCCCACTAAAAAAAGGAGGATGTGTGCTGCAGAAATGGGACGAAAGCCGGCTCAACTCTTTTGCACAGTGGTCATAAATCATGTGGATGGGTTACACTTTTTCTTTAGCCTGCCATTTGCTGTGCTGACACATTCCTGTGTTACAGCAAAGAGACTAAATATATGTGCTTTTCTTAGTGTGATGTCAGTGGGTGTATGAGAAACAGAAAAGAGCAAGGGAGCTTTAGAACAACAATCGCCGTCGTTTGTTTGTGTGTGTGTGTGTGTGTGTGTGGGTACAATTTAAGTCTCTAAAAATGTAATTACTTGTATGAGTAAGAGAGCATTAGTATCTGTCAGCGAGATGGCACCTGTTTTAAGTAAAAGTGGATTATCTATGGATACACAGCAACAAATGCGTGCTACCAGGGCCACACACACACACACACACACACACACACGTGTCCGCACATGAGTGTGTGTTTACAGAAAATACACAGAGAACCAATGAAACAAGCTTTTCCCTCAGGACAAACAATTACCCGCAAATAAAGTTCAACCAGTTTTGTGCTGAGTGACAACAGTGATGTTGTAACCAATACAGTCTTAATACAGGCCTGAGAAAACATGGGTCCATACGCTACATCACACGTGCACAGAGCCCTGATATACAGTATGAGATGAAAGGAAAAGGTCAGGCCGTCCAATGTGACGAGCAATAAACACCACACCTTCGTTCCTCTGGGAGACTGCAGGTATCAATATTGAGGAAGAGGAGAAAATGAGTGAAAGAGGGAGCAGCTTAGTGGAGTAAAAAAAAAAAAACAAGCCTTTCCTAGAATAACATCATCTCTCCCATGACCAGCCCCAGTCTAAAACCCACAAACAACCTCTTTTCAGCCACAGAGGAACCTTTGGACAACCACTAAACAGCCTGTGGGACCAGCGCGCTGCCTTATTGGGCTGCAAAGAGACATCATTTGCTCTTTTTTTTCTCCTAGAACGCACATACACAATCATGTATTGACTCTAAGTTCACACACGTACACAGCTCATGTCAGCTTTAGTGTGAATTTTCCTAGCCTCTAATTTTTCAAACGTCTGGAGTATTTAACGTGGCTCAAGCCCCGACTCCTTGTCAATCTGTCTGAACTAGTCTGACTAACTACAGATTAGCTCTGGGAATAAGAGCTGTGCTATGGTTACAAAATAATGTAACAGTCGGGAAATGAAAGGCTTTTGAAAGTCTTGATTACTGGATTGTCGATTGTGACATATAGAATAGGGTTGGATCGACATGTCAAAGATGAATAGAATGAATTAGCACCGAAGATAACTCACTCGGACTAATAATTTAGGTTTTGATACTAGGGCTGGGCAATATGGACCAAAAACTCATATCAATATTTTTTCTCAAAATGGCGATATATGACAAGATAACCTTTATTAGTCCCACAAGGGGAAATTTGCACTGTTTCAGCAGCAGATAAAAAAAATAAAATGGCATAATAATTAAAAAAAAAAAAAAAAATAGAAGATATATATACACACACGGGCCTGTACACAGAGAGAGTACAGAGAGAGAGTGGGAAGACACGTGGGAAGAAAAAACATTGCACAGTAAAAAACAGAATATATACATATACACACTAAACTAGCTGACTATTACTGGATTCACTAGCAATATTCTGGTTATACACTTTGACAGCAGCAGGCTTTACAATATAAATCTCAATATTTTTAACTCAAATAAAGTCTCACCAGAAAAAAACTATTCTGAGTTAAATTTGGTGATGCAAAATGCCACACTGGATCATTTATTAAAGGGGACATATCATGGTTTTAAATCCTTCCTTTTTACATATAAATCATACAGTTGTGGTCTATATAAAGCAGAACTGCAATGCTTGGGTCTGAATTCCTCATTATTATAGCTCCACCCCTTTTCTACCCCTTTTCTGATGTGCTTCTGAGAGCAACTCGTTTTGGTGCGGTCTCTTTAAATGCAAATGAGACACTTCATACCCCGCCCCCTCTTCAGGTGACACTCGGTTCAACTCCACCCTGCTCGACCATTTTTGTAGTTTGATAGAAGAGATACGGCTATGTAGCGGCGCATAAACTTTTTATTCAGAGGTTATTTACAAAATGTCAACAACAGAAGACTTGTCCATCCAGCCTTACATGTTCGAGCCAGAGTCTGACCCGGCGGAGCGAGATGAAAATGAAGATGATGAACCTGCAGAACCCTAACAAGTGAGCTAACACAAGCGCCGAGCTAACGCTAGCGCCAAGCTAACGTCCCAAAATGCATTTTAATACAGTCTTTTCAAAGACAAAAACGGCAAAATGAAATGACTAATGAAAACTTTAGACTTAAATTAAATCAGGTAGGCCATATCATCAAGGATCTAAAACGAGCACACAGCGCTAACATATGAAGTCTGAAGATGGTGCAACTGCTAATGCAAACAAAACAATGACAGGGACGTCTTATCATCACAATTTTTAGTGTTATTTACAGCTTACTGAAGTGCTCTGTTTGTCGTCTCCAAAGATAGAAGGAATTGAACCCTCGATCAGACAAAGTCTTTCAGCAAATCCTTTTTTATACTGGCGGAGGTTGCAGAAGCAGTCATCCTTGAAGTGCTTCGTGCACACAAAAATGACTAGGCACGACCAGGCACTTCGAAAAGGTTCTGATGCTGGGAGACGGTGTAATGAAGCGTGTGGGTTACTACATCCAACAACCGAACATTTTGACTTATCCTCTCGTAACTTCGGTATCCTTGAGCTTGGACTACAAAATAAAACCGAGAAATAAAAATGGCGGATGGCTCGAAGTGTTGGACCTGGAGTTGATGTCCTAATTTGGCAGTTCTGCTGCAAATACTGTGATGTAATAGTTCAAAAAACGTAATAGAGAATAGAAAAATCGAAACAGATTTAAAAATATGAGCAAAACAGAATAATAAGATATCTACGGAGCACCTGAAGAGACTAATTTGATTTGTTCTGTACTTCTAAACACTCTAAATATACAACAAAATGCATTTAAGGGCTAAAAAAGTGGATTTAGCATGATATGTCCCCTTTAACAGACAGCTTCACAATATGTGCCACTTTTGGCTTTTCCCCCTATAAGAGAGAGCATGTGTGAGTGAGTTCTGTAGTGTGGCTTCTTTAGTGTGCTTTTCATGCTGGTCTGAGAAGTAACGAAAGCAGCGTCTCTTAAAACGAGTATTGTAATACAAAATGTGCTATAAAAATATATATACAGTATATCGATATAGGCGATATTGTAATTATAGAAAACTTGATACATTGCATATCGCATACACATGCATCCAAATCCAGATAAAGCATCAGAAGAGCACAGACCAGACGACAATGAGGAGGCAATGCTGGGCCAGGCTTGTTGTCTGTCATTCAGAGGCAATAAGAGCCAAGCAACAAGGGTCAACCCCTGCCAGCGCTCGGATGAGAGACAGGCTGGCTTTATGAGACTTTGTGCAGCTCCAGGGGAATGAATATCGCACACAGACACACACACACACACACACACACACACACACACACACGCAAATAAAAAATACAAAGACTTCATCCTCTAAGAAAGTCTCCAAACCCCAATCTGGAGGACAATAAAAGATTAGTCAGTGGGTGTATGTGTGTGTGCCCAAAAGACACTAAGACATCAGGAGGCAGGGAGATATCGGCGAAAGTAATGATAATAATATTATTTCAAATAAATGAACAAGAGAGTGGAGGAGGGGGGTGGAACTAAATATACAGACGGTTCAAGGGTAAGGTTAGAGGGAAATGGCAGAGCAGGAGAAAGCGAGGGATGAAGGGTAAGAGAGTGATAACAGAAGCCTTGTGTCACCGCTGCTCTACTTTACAGATGCAATGTTGCCTTCAGTTGACACCACACCAAATGCACCAGAACAAACGTGCACACACTAACTGCCCTCCTTTACATCAAATATCCAGATGTACGCAACCTCTGTGCTGTCACTTATCATTACGCCTTTAACACTCACGTGATGAAGACACACAGAAACGCACACACACACACACACACACGTAGAGACACACTATGCTGATGGCGCTGTGACAGGGCTGCCATATGAACGTTTTACTCTCTGATCCCCTGCCTGGTCACGCTGACATTTCCATATTTCCCACCGTTAGCCTGTGAAGGGGAAAATGAATCTGAGAGGGGAGCGTGCCTGCTGGGAAGATGGAGGGATGAAAGAGGAAGGCGCAAAAGCAGAGGAATGCCAAACGATGGAGGGTGAGAGCAGAGAGGAGGGGGTTGAGGTGCAAGGAAAGTGGGAATGAAAAGGTGCAAGGAAAGTACAGTGGCAGGAATAGCGACAAATAGAAGAAGCAGGAAAAAAAAGTGATGTGCAAAGAGACTAAGAAGCAGGATCAACTAAGGAAGTGTTTCTCAAATGAGGGTATGTGTACTCCTTGGGGTACACGATGGCACTAAAGGGGGTACTTAAGAAGGAGAGATTGGAAAATTAACAAATAAAGTGTCAGTCTAGGTCCCACCCCAAGCTTGAGATGACCGGAAATGATAAAAACTATACAAATAAATCTATTCAGGAGCCATTAAATCAGTGTTTTTCAACCTTGAGGGTCAGGACCCCATGGTTGTGGGGTTGACTGAAATTTCTGAAAAATGTAAATAGATTTTTGAAATTATAATTTTTATAAATATAGTCACAATAATGATAAAACTCACAATAAATACAAACTGTAAATAAAAGAATCACAGCTCAGTGTAAACGGGTTCCTTACAAACACAAATAAATCTGAATACATCAACACTAAACGCAATAAAAAAGGCTATTCTGCTGACTCAGAGTTCATGAGCTGATATTTTATGGAATATATTTGTGCATGTGGATCACTGGTAATGTCATCGTATGTAATATATTCCTTTCCTCACTTTAAATGAAATTATTTTCCAAAAAAAGGAAAGAAAAAGCACATGAAAAGCACAAATAACTGATAGTGTTTTTACTGCTGATGAATTTTATTTATTTTAATATTATTAAAGTTATAGTTGATAAAAATATCTTTCTGATTTCCTATAAATAAACAATTTAGGGGAGATATTGAGATTATGAAAAAAAGTTAAAGTGGAGGAAACACAGGGAGAGAGAAACAGAGCAACGGGGGGGAGAGAAGTAGGTAAACTAGACTAAAGGGCAACATGGACTCAGCAACAGAACATGTGACAATTAGGCTGTGAAAAGAAAGCAAAGCGCAAAAAACAGGGGAAAAAAAAGAGGATGTGAGTAATCCAGTATGAAAAATAAATCCCAGTTTCGTCTGTATCTACTTTTAGCGAAGGTATAGTGTTTAGGCTGTGTCGCCTGCCTGACGCCTAATAGCATGCATGTCCTCTGCCTGATCCCTGCTACAATAGAGAAAAACACTGCGTCAGGAGAACAAGGTGTGCAGGCCATCAACTAAAATATCCAGTGGCCTTCAGAGCTAAGTCACTCGACCATTTCATCAGCCGTGACGCATCGTGAGCTTCTCAAGTGTTTTCCAAGAAAGCATCTTAGCAGTTTGTACAGTGCTTCTTTAACGCTGCACTGCTGGCCCAGTGCACACACTGCCTGTTAATTCTCCATTTCTTTATGCTCTTGAAGAGACTCTGATTTTCCCATTACAGTTTACACCCATTTGAGTTATTCTTGAGCAACTTTTTAACTTCCGAATCATACAAAACTATATATGATACAGGGCTCACGATAACAAGACGAGATTGCAAATATAACACATATACAAAGACTAGCAATTCATAGCGGTGTAAAATGAAAAAAGTACCGGTAAATTCTGTCATGACATTCTTTAAAAACAAAATTCTATCAATTTTATTAACGTTGCTTAACAAGTTAAAAAAAAAAAAAAAAAAGTCAAACTAGAACAGTCTACAGAGCCCAGATTAAAGATTGGGATGTTAGAATATCTACATTGTCTGTAAGCAATTGAGACCTTGAAACCAACTTGATGTTGAAAACAGTGGAGAACATGGGAAAATTTCCCAAAAATTACCAAAAACATGTGAGGGTAGGCTGCACATAATGAAATTTAATCGCAACCAGATTTTGGTTGCCACGAGTAAATTAACTTAATATTTTCATTTAAGATATGGGCTATGCACTCTGTAATAGTGTATTTATTCAGTTAATCTTTGGTTTAAATTCTTTTTTTTCATTTTAATTCAATTTTAAAGCTTCATTTTGCACTGTAAATTATACACATTGTTTAAAAGTAGTGCAATAAAAACACAGATTTTTTCCTAATGTGATAAATATTTGTGAATATAATCGGAATTTCAATATTGTTCAAAAATAATCGAGATTATTATTTTGGCCATAATCGTGCAGCCCTGAGTGAGGGTATCCGTGTCATAACTATTTACATTAACTACATAAATTAATTCATTCATTTTCCATCCGTTTTCCCTGATAACTGAAAATCCGAAGCCTTACTCGTGTAGTTTGGTCATGACTACTGTCACCTCTCCATTAAAACGAAAGTTTGTCACCAGGCTACTGCAGAGCAGGGTACAAACATCCATCTTCCCTCTTTAAACACACTTTTTCTTCCTTCAGGTGTATTTAATAAACCTGACGTGTCCCCTTCTTACTCTCAATGAATGCATGTCACGCGTCTGCTGTGGTGTTACACATTCATGACAGCATCGAGTAGTCCGCTAAAAGCACTAATGAACTTCTTGAAAACAAGGATATGAGCTGAATCTAAACTGTGAAGGCTGAGCTATTGGATTACTTTTATTTGGTATGAAACAACACCTCAGCCTTGACACTGGCCCCGAACTGGAGTGCATTCAGGGCAGCCTTATTTCAGTTAAATACAGACTTTGTGAAAATCCCACAGTGCAATTTTGTTCCTTTTTGCTGAGACACTGGCACAGACAGATTCAATTATCAGATTATTACTGGAGTTATAGTTTTATATTGTGCATTTTATGAGCTTGGAGACAGTGACACATTCGCTGGAGTTCTGGTTCGTTACTCCTGCAACCGGAGCTTAAATTGAACAAAAGGCAAGATGACTGTGCTGATTTCCAGCTTTGTGAGTGATGCTGAGTTCCTGTCTCCAACGTTTCCATTGAACTGTGGTGATGGGAGTTGTTTGTACATAATGATGCAACAATGTTTGAGGGTGTTTTACTCCATTACCAACAGCAGAATAGACACTTTGGTAACCTGTGCATATTAGCTTTACGTCACAGGACGCCGGGTCATTTGTGACGCAGACTCTCATACATTGACGTTGAATGGAGGCAGTTGGAAAATAAGGGAAAAGAAAGAAAAAGATATATGGTTTTTAATGCTAAAAACTAAACAGGCACGTTTCTGACGCATCATAAGTCGTTTTGCCATATGCGTGTCGTTGAATTTGAGCTTATTAAAGCAGGAAATGTTAAATGATTTTAATGTGTTTATCGTAAGTTATATAATGGGCAAACTTACTGGTTAACGCTACAATCTGTGCTACTTACACACTGTCAAAATCTAATCTACGATTTTAATCAGCTTTAATAACCAGTGGGTTTTTTTTTTTTTTTTTTTACACACAATGAGGATAGTTTGTGTGCAGACATGTAATTATTCAATTATAGTCGAAATTTTGTTCACAGGTAAAAAGCAGTCAGCTTTGTCCGAGAAAAAAAATGACCGAATCCATCGCTTTGTACAATAATGCAGCATTCCTTTGGGCTTCAGACACAAATGTTACTTTACAAATGTGTAGGATTCATTTAATGCATTTCTTTATTTTTTTAATACAGATCTTATCAATACACCAAAGTGTAGATTACTGTAGCAGTAGCTACCAGTGGGAGAGGTGCTCTCACAGCTGTGTGATCCACATGGATCAAAGTTTAAAAATTCAGCCTTGTGTCCTCTTATAATAAATGACTATTTTTGTCTGCACTGCTTCAGCAATTTTGGGGTCTGACTTGTTGAATTGATCACTCATTTGACACCACAGATTTATATATATTGTGAATAATTTAACAGATGTTTGAACATGAGTATGTTTGAGTGACATGTGGGACCTTTCGCTACTGGTAGAAAAATAAAGACACGAGGGCAATAAAGAAAAGACTGTTTTTCATCTTGTTCAATATCTTCATTCACATTGTTTTGGGGTGTACGTGAGTTACATGTAAACTAGTTCTTCCAACCGGACTATTCACTAACATTTGAGGCTTCATATTTACAAATTCTTACACAACATCGGTTTTAAAAAAAACTCTTGTCATCTGCCCTCAAAAGAATGAGCTCGTACAGTAACTAGGGTTGGGTATCGGTTGGGTTTTATCCAATACCGGTGCCTACTCTGTATTTTTTTTTGAACGGTTCCGGTGCTTAAAACTGCATACACTTTTTTTCAGGGCCAAACTGAACACAATATGACCTTAAATAATAAATATACAAGAAACATGGAAATAATATTAAAAAAAAAAACATATCAAATAAAACAGTATTGTATAAAACTATATAATACTGGAGATGAATATTGTTGTGATTGTATTTGTCAATCATTAATAGCCTTTGTAAAAAAAAAAATACTATTTTAATATTTTTTTAAAGCTATAGGGAGCCATTGGAAAAGCGTTAAAGAGCCACATGTGGCTCCTGAGCCGCAGGTTGCAGACCCCTGAGCTAGCCAATCTGTTACATTCCTGTGTAAATGCAAAACTGTGCCTTTTAAATCTGGTATTAAAGCTTAAGTTCAACATTTGTCTACAAACATGACTTGTGATGAGCTTAACATTAAACAGAAAGTCAGCGGACACTGAGTTGAAGTATAAACATAGCTCATATTTTGTTGTCACATGCTGAATGGCAACGGTGTTTGCTAGCTTGCCATTAGCTGGCATTAAATTGCTAGGCTTGCCCAAAGAGGAAAGGCTGCTGTCATCATCTGTGATAATGTCCGCCACACTGGCAGCGCTGGGAGCGGCAACACTGGCTGCTGCTGACGTGCTTGGCTCCGGGTCACGTAGGTTATTAAACACGGTGCATTGTTCGGCTTTTAAGTAAACTCCATGTTGTCTTTTATCCTATCAACTATCGGGTATGAGCAACGGATGTGCTGAATCTGATGAGTAGCGGCACTGACGTCACGATCAACAACCGGGGGTGGGTGGCGGGGCACCGAAAATGAGACACCAAAATGTTAGTTCTTATTTGGTCTGGTTACAACCATTTACGTCGGAACCGGAGCCATATTGGTACCATGTTTCGGTACCCAACCCTAACAGTAACACTTCCATCTTACGAGTACACAAAGATCACTGGTCAGTGTTTTCACGAGGTCTTGGTAGCTTTCCTTCTCCGGCAGCTTGGCTAGCGATGGCGATGCCGGGTTAGCAACAAGTTCAGGCAAACACAATGACAACGGCGACATGTTTGTCTTTTCTTTGTGTCACCTTTAGGTTTAGTTTTTTAATTAGGTCCTTGAATGCAGGAATCGTACATCGTCTAATGTACACTGTCGTTCTCAGCCATTAGGGAACAGCAGATCCATGTAACCTCCTTTCTACTTCCAGGTGTGCTCTGAGAATAAGTCTAGTAAGAAGCCATCCAAGCTTGTGTTTATTACAACCTGACCCCTGATGTCACAATGTTTGGTTCCAAAAGGGTTTATATTAACTAAAGCCAAACATTTAATGTAAAACTCCTTCCTGTGCCAAAAAAGCTAGTGCTTATTTTGCATAAGAGCTTTGTTTCGTTCAGTTTTTATGACTGATTCAGCATTCGACTGCTCGTGTTCTACAACGTCTCTGTGAACTTTGACAACTCATAAGATGAGCCAATCGAAGAGACTATTAAACGTGGCATTCTAGTTATAATAACCTGCCAGTGTAACTGTTCCTTTACCTGATTTCATTCTTACTGATGCTGCCTGGATTGTAGCTCAGCTGAAAAAGTACCACACTGTGCTTTGGGGCTGTGTTTCGTGCCCAAACTGCAGCAGGTCTACTTTGTAATAGACATTATCAGCTGCGGATCTAAGGAATCATCAACCTGCCCTGCTGTCTGCTGCAATCATGCATGCACACTCACTCCCAGCCCCGCAGATCTACCGGGAACGTGTGCGCACACATAAAGATGGTAATTTAATATGCAGGGTGTATGAGCTGAATGCAGCTTAGGTTTTGACAGCCAAGGTAGTTTGACAAGCCAAGAATAAAACTAGGAAATAGGGACTAGAGATGGGTCTCATCTTCCCATTGACCCTTCCACTGGTGCATTATAAAGAGGCCAATCAATATTACACAGAAAGGCCACATTAGGAAGAAGCAAACTTCTCATATGACATCTATTAATAATCTTTTTCCTCTTCATGAAAGTTGCAGCTTTTGAGTCCAATGTGCATTTAAAAGATAGGATTCCACACCTCAAAGGCTTCGAATATCACAGGAAACTTACACTCAGAAATGGAATCAGATGTTCAATCAGCGTGGAAACGCAACAAAGCAGAGCAGTGGAATTGACGTTACAGTGAGTTTGCAGGCAGGATTCGGAGAGGTAAAGATCTAACTGTGATGCAACAGGAGCAATGAGAGAAAGGGAAGCGCTGTATTTCACTTTGTTCACGGTGACATGATGAAACATTTGATAACCGGCTCTGAACACCATGTGGAATAAGAGGAGGACATCAGACAAAGAAGAAATGAGGATGGGAAGCAGAAAAGCATGAAATGTAACAGAAGGGGAATGAAGAAGGAACGGGGACTTTGGAGGGAGGGACACGAGGCGACATGGACAGGCTTCAAAGTGCCAAGGAGAAATGAACAGCTGGAGGAAAAGAAATCTGCATCAAGTAGGAGTAGTATGCGTCTCGCAAGTATGAGCGCGTAGGGACACGCATCTGCACACTAATGCATATTCCTATTTAGCTGCTTGTTTATAACTAACATGCCTAAGGACTCGAGCGAAGATCATTTGCCAAAATAAGCATTTGCCTATTCAATTAAGTGGATCGTCGTAATAAAAAAAAAAAAAAAAAAAAAAAGGAGCCAGAAGGGTAGCTTAGAACATACAAATTCGTTTGCTCATAAAAGGGTGAGCACTTTGCCTCAAAATGCCAGAATGCCCTGGAAACACAAATAGACCGTGACCTTCATCTTGCCATTAGTCTAAGTTTATACACAATGCATGTGTTCAGGAGTACAAAGAAACCGGTAAATAGGGAAATAACAATGAGATCTCCTAATGCTTTAACTGCATGGGTGCTGACATTAAACTGCATGCACACACACACTTAAGTAAACATCCTACAAGGACTTCTGTCTCTACCTTTCTCCTCCTTTATCCTTGACTCTCATTGATGTTCAACATGACAATAGATTTTTTTCCAGGTCATGCGAGCTATGCCTAACAAACAGGGGCAGGGTTGGAATCATGTTAGGTTGGATGACATTAAAAAGAATAGGAGTGGCTAATCAAACACAACAGAGGTTTCCTTTGTTTCACCGTTGTTCCTCACAACTTGCAACAGCAAGGTGAACCTTACCAACACTCATCGCCATGAATCTTTCAGCTTATGCCAAACAAAGGCAAAGCCATGCATAAAAGATTATAAAAAAGACTGAAAAAAAAGACTTGCAAAGGAGACGAAATTTGTATGTGCGGTCACACTGAGGCATAGCACAGTTAGGTATAACCGACTTTTAGGAGGGCATTCGCTCAAACACACAGCACTACACACACACATATACACAAAGGGTGCAGGGGCACTTTTCTCCAGCAGGTGAATAATTCATTTCTTGTTAAGAACGAACGCAGTGTGCGCTCCTCCTCCTGCTCTCATCTCTTCATTATTGATAAACACCAACATCTACACTGTACCTGACCCTGGAGAGGAGGGAAAGAGAGCGAACGAGGGGAGAAGAGACTATGTAAAAAAAAAAAAAGGAAAGACAGGGATAAAGAATCACTCTAGAACATGTAGAACAAAAATATACTGCAGCTGTAAAAATAAAAAAAAATAAAAAAATGTGTACAAAATATTAAAACACCATGAGATTGATGGCAAAGCCCATCAGGTGAAGCTGCAGATTTTCTAGTATGGTATGAATTCATGCGATGCGCGGGTCGGTAAAGCCTGGCTTGTAT